>NC_134833.1:153726037-154026037 GCF_004210375.1 Tachypleus tridentatus | reverse complement strand
CAATCAGTCCCTTCTTGTCCCTAAACATTGTGTTATCCTTTTCCTGTCCTGAATTTGAAACAATTTTATTTGACATTTTTTTCCCATGTGATCTTTTAAACAATTATTCCAATTCACTAATGGTTAATCTAGGTTCACAACCTCAAATATGGCTTCCTGAAAATTAGGGATCCTCACTAGTTTTCAAAATTGGGGAATGAAATACACTTGGGTGTCAATTTATGAGGACAGTTTTGAAATCTAAGGGGGATTATTTATAATATTACAAAACTAGTTATCCCCACTGTTGCTTTCTGTAATAATTATAGCCTGCTTTTAAATCAGTTCAATACGTAAATGTGCATGTGTACTGATGTTTGCAATTATACATGTGTGTAGAAAAGAAACAAACTATGGCATTATGATATACTTTGATGAATTCTCACTTCAAAAATGGTAAAAGTAATAAATGTTTTACTATTTTAAAACAATTATTTCTGTGATCATCTTGAAATAATTATAAATCAGAGTAGATATTATTTAGTACTGACAATGAAGCTGACTTCTGATTACTGTTCATCTTCAAAGGTGTAACAAGTAATAGTTCATGCTCAATTAGCAATCAACTTAAAGACAAATTGCTTGATAATCTGATAAAAATTGTTTTGGTTTTAGATGCAAGCCATTCAGATGTGAAGGCCAGACTAATTGAAAATCACAAATTAACAAGTCACCTGTTTAACAGACCACCTAAAAATCAATGAGTACTTTCCTATTTCACTGACAGTTTTGTGAAGAAAGCCTATTCAGACATAAAAACATGTAACATCCATGGGATCATTTAACTGTTTACATGGATCAAACCACTCTGTAATTTATAATACATAAATGATCTAAACTTAATTAACACTGGTATTTACTCTGAAGTCAGTAAAAGCACAAGAACAAAGAAATTAATGGATTTGTTTACTTTTACCATGTGTGTGAACTAACATTTCTCTGTGTGTGAACTACTCAGAGTTCCACATTATGGAGAATCCTGTAAAACTGCTTTTATCGAATACTCATGCAGTAAAACATCGAAGCTAATTACACAACTTTCCTCAAATGTTTCCCTATTTCTTATATTTTACTTGATGTTCAAAAAGAAATCTAAAATGTCATCTGTACTGGTTGTCTCTTTGAGCATTTGATTTCAAAAATCATTTATTTGACTATACAAACCCAGTCATCGTATAAAATTAAAGTCTTCCATAATTAGTGTATCAACACTGATCTCAGTGACTATTTTTATAACCACATGGTCCATATGATAAGCTCCAATTAATAGCTTGCTACCCTTGAAATACCTGACTGTAAAAAATATAGATTCAACTGTTTGCCTCCCACCTGTCTTCAGGTTGATAGAAATTTTGTTGTTGTTTTTTTTTATCTCGCAAGTCCCACAGAGGCTAGACACAATGCATCCCTACCCATAAAATTAAGACAAAGGCTACAGTTCATCCCTCATCTACACAGCTACTTCATAACCCCTCTTTAAAATTTATAGCTCTGAATTTCAAAATTATCAACATTCTCCAAATCTAGCCAAATTTCAAAACATATAATTATAATTATCTTATTTTTCAAACAAAACTAAGCTTATTTTTAATTCTACCTCATTTATCTTTAAATCTTGTAGACTTAACTTTGAGACAGTTTTTTTTTTAACTTGTCATGCAAGTTTCTTAATTTCAGGTTACAGCCATGTGTTTCTTCAAATTACCCAGTATTAAATGATAAAACCTCACCCTGAGAAGATCACACGGTAGCTGCCTCAGCTTACATGATTGGTTACATTTGACTATCAAACCATTTTTGCTTCAAAGGACCATATATAGATCATTATAATTATTATTCAAAATAATAAGCATCAATATGTATTTAAAAACAGCTGGTATGAGTTGAGAAAATTCTAGGTTGAGGAGCGAACAACATCATCAGGTTCACAACTGAAGAAGGTCGAAACGTTGTTTGCTCTTCTACCTAGAATTTTCTCAACCCATACCAGCCATTTTTAAATATATATATTTCTCTATAAGTGGGTTTTCTTGTCATCAAGGATTAATAATCATCAATAATATCAGCAATAAAATTTAACTCATTATTAAATCTAAAAATATTAAATAATAAAAATGAATAAATAGCACACTATTCTTCAATTATTACATGTAATCAAGCACAAATAATTAACACACTTCTCACACTACACATAAATCTATCAAACACACTTGTTGCTCTGGGCATACCCTTTGTAATCTTTCATTTAAGCCTTGGATCCTAAGGAACACTCCTAAAAGGGACACACATCTATTCCTATTCCTATTCCAAAACCTCATGAGGATATTTATTAATCAGCTTTTCTAATATCATTTGATCCTACATGCACGACAAAAAGACAATTTTGGTACAAACAACCAAACTCGCATCACGTTCTATAATATCCTGTACTTGAGCACCAAGCAGCAAATTCTGTTCCAGAGTGCTTCTGTGCTCCCAACTACAAGTAATTTTATTAGTACACCTAACAAAATTTGCTCATTAGGTAACCCTCTTGGTCAACTCATTTTCCATTGCCAGTGGTCAAATCTATTTGAGACTGGTACCTAAATGCTAACAAATTACAGTTGTTTTCATAGATGCAACTCTTCAACTACCTTACAATCTTGTAAATGCATCAGCACTCTCATTCATACCCTCCATAAAAGCAGTCTCTAGTTCTACTCTATTCCTGCCCAGTTCCTTCAGTTTATTCTCCTAATATACTATTTTCTCCTTTAATACTAATTGCAAAATGTTCTCAAAAGATATTTCCAACTGACTGCCATATGTTACTGCTTCATTATAGTCATGAAGTTGGATGGTACAGATAATACAACAAAAACAAAGCATAATCAAATTAACTTTGTGGTAACTCAATAACATTTTTGCTATTTCACTCCTTTTAACTTTGTTTTATTGCAGAGTTAGCTTGGCTCAAAATTTAGGTTCTTGTTTTCTTTAAATTTATTTTTGTTATATATCTAGTCCATTTCATTTTCTAAATGTATCATTTAAAAAAAAATCAAACAATATATTTCAATACAGGCATAGAAGAAACTATTAGTGTTAACAGTAAAATATAATTCAAATTCTACTTTTAGATCAAGTAAGCAAAGAACACTATGTTGTCTGTAAGTACAGCATCAAAAGCAGATTTAGTCATGATTTTGGATTTATCACTTCCTGACATACCCTGATGATGAGAAACCCATTTGAAGTAAAAATGTATCTCATCTGGCTGGTATGGATATTAAAATGTTTATTTCAATAAAATAGAGACACATTTTCTGACATAGCACAAAAATAAATACTAACAAATAAGAAAAATATATGATCACCTAAACCAGAACAAAAACAAATTAATATAGGTTATTATTTTATGTGTTAATATACACATTTGGCACATTTTCACGATCACATTGAATTAATATCGCCATTAATTATGGTTAAGAATCAGAAATAATGTTTATGTAATAAACAGTAAAACAAACAAACAGTATTTACGACTTGTAATATAAACAACGTTTGGGCCAATACTATGCCATTACAATCCCAACCGACCTGACAAACTTTAAAACTGGACGAAACACCTCGTCAGCAATAGAATAGCGGATGTGGTATACGTACTAATTTAGTGTACGTTCAGACATTATGATTATAATTTATGTTCTTCTTTGCTTTTTCTCCGAATTAAAATTCATTTCTTGAACTTAAATAAATCTGTACAACAAAACCTGATAAATGGACATTAAAAATAATAATAAGTATTTAATTACAAATTTACAAACAATGAACTTACAAATTACAGACGATGAATGCAATTATATAAACTAGCCGCTAGGGACAATTCTAATTTCTAAATCGCCATTTTCTCTTTCACTCTTTTTTTAAAATCATTACATCGAGAAAAAGTAAAACTTAATTTACTTTTAACTAAACAGTTTTAAAAGAAGATTGTTCAATAAGCTTTTGAAAACATACAACTTTCAAATATAACAATAATTTGTAACAGTTGTTAAATTTAATAGTACTACTACTAATATAAATTGGAACGATCTTACCTAAATCCTGCTGCTGTTATCAATATCCGGATCAAAGTACACCTAAACTATTTCGAAAAAGTCATGCTGTGCGTAACAATCCTGAAAATACACAAAACTACTACTATCAATTCAAAACGCCTTATTACAGAAATTTCGAACACTGTTCCTGTGTTATTACTTTTAAAATTTATTCTGTTAAATTTTATATCTAAATATGGAAAAATTTAATTTAAAACAAATTGGAAAAATTACGAAAATTGTTAAATCGTGCTTACTAAATTGAGTTGTTTATCACAATAGTCTATTTAATTTTATTTTGCATTAATAGAAAAGGATTTCAATAAAAATGTGACATGTATTTAAAAAAATAAAACAACACAATTTCAATAGGTTTAAAAAGTGGCTTGCGAAGAAAAATGTGAATTAAAGTATAAATAAAACTTCTCGGTACTAATTGCAACGCCCTCAGTGGCATAGCAGTATGTCTGCGGACCGCTAAAAACCGGATTTCGATACGTATAGCAAGCAGTATACAGATAGCCAATTGTGATCTTTGTGCTTAATTACAAACAAATTACAACCGTAATTTTGTTTGCGTGAAACTTCAATCTTTATTTTAATTTAAAACAGTTTCCATTGTTGTAAATTACAGTTACAATGTCTTAGTGTAAATGATTTGCAGAGATTGTGACATTAAGATTGACAAGTTCACGAGAGTTAAGAATCGAGAAATTTTACGTACTACGTAGCAACAAGAGTAGATATAATTACAAGTATGAATAGTTAGTAATAACAAACTGAAGATTCACGAATAATAATTATTGTGTCTATTCAGTTATTTGGTGAGTTAACAACGCTTAATAATCATTTGAAGCTAAATAAATTACGTACATGTAACATTAGTCTTGAACTTCTGTTAAATATTATATTTGAAGTTAGGTCTACAATAGATGCAGATTTGATGTGAAAATGTATTTGTAAGATTAGATATACAAACGAACGTAACTATAAAAAGTTTTAATTGAAGAAATAGAATATTTTTATCATTTTATAGATTAAATTTAAAACTATTCTTCCTAAATTCTTCAAAATAACCTCTTATTGTTGTCAAAATTGGATTATTTTATAAAAAATAAAATAGAACTTAAATAAATTTCAACATTTTCACCAGAGCAGGAAGTAAAATCGAAACGTTTCTGGAGTTGATGGAATAATTAAAAGAAATCCAAGAAGTAAAATACAGAAAATGAAAAGAACAAAAAGGAGAAATAGACAAAATAGGATAGTTTAATTTTTTTTTTGAATTTCGCACAAAGATATTCGAGGGCTATATGCAGTGGGAAAGCAGTTTTAGTCCTCACCACCCACCGCCAACTCTTGAGCTACTCTTTTACCAACGAATAGTGGGATTGACCGTAACATTATAACGCCTCCACAGCTGAAAGGACAAGCATGTTTGTCGCCACGGGGATGCGAACCTGCGACTCTCAGATTAGGAGCCGCACGCCTTAACACGCTTGTCTATGCCGGGCCGAAATGGCGTAGTAAACTGGAAGAAGTTCAAGAAAAATGAAATTGAAAATGAAACAGAAATATTTTTTTAAATCAAGTAAAATAAAAAATTCGAAGAAGACTTAAAATCTACAGCAAATTGAGCTATGATAAGCAACATAATTACAGAAATATAAAATAAGAACTAATAATGGTATTTATATAATAATTAAAACTAAAAATATATCTGATTGAAGACAATTGTGAAATGTGTATAGTTTCTTAAGATAGATTATTGAACCAGTCAGTGTGTTTACACGAAGTATTTGGATCTGTGTCTGCTATCATACTTACTGAGTTACTTTATGTAAATACGTTGATTTGTTTTACATTTCTTAGCGCCATTGGTAAGTACACCTACAGCACTTTATGACAATATAAAAATGATCAAGTTTATAGAAACATATTTTGTTCCCGCTTACACGAAGCGGGCTTTGAATTGTTTTTATAGAATAATTTTAAAGAATCCACTAATGAAAGAACAATAATAACCTTCCAGTTGAGAGGTACATAAACTGTCGAGCATTAGTAGCTGTCTTATTTAGTAGGTTCAGCATGACACGCCAGAAGAAACTATCTAGAATAAGTTATGGACGAAAGAAAAGACACTAACTGAACTTGTGGAAGAGCGAAAAAGACTTGCTCTTTTAACTTACCTGGATGACCCATGTGAAATGGTGAACTCGTTGGTACATGACCTATTTATTCGTGCCATAAAAGAAAACGATATGATAATTAGACTCAAACAAAGGAGGTGTGCTATCATTTTCACCAGTATCGCTAACGTACAAACCTTCTAGGTGAAATGACACTCTTCTTGCACAATATTCCCTGCAATGATGACGAGAAAACCCACTTGTAGAGAAAAATACATATGTAAAAAACGGCTGGTTTTACATATGTAATATTTCCTGCATTTACGCTAGGTGCTTTAATGGAAGTTCATCTCACCAATCCCTTCTTGTACATAATAGCGTCTGATTATACATCATGCACCACACTAATTCTCATATTCCCAAAAGCCAAGCTCATCTCGATGTCCACGCTTGCATTCAGTTTCATTTCAAAGGTGGTGTATGAAGAATACTACAACAAGTCATATGTCATGGAAACACTATTTATGACGAAAAATATTCGTTGTACATAGTTTTCCTGTTAAAACACCTGTTACAGATTTTATATAATGTATTTTAACAACAGAAGCGCCACATCTTTGACTTTGAACACAGATTCGTTGGTTGTCCTGATGACTATTGGTTAGACTTGCTCCCATTAGAACAGCTGGTGTTCCTGTTACCACCTTGAAAAGGAACAGTCATTTGGCTTAATAAACTAGGAATGAAAGATAAATAGTACCTATCAAGTGTATCTGGCTTCAGATGTCTTTTGTAAAACAGAAAACTACTGAACTAATTTAAAAAATGTTCTTCAAACACATTTACTAATTTAAGGATGATTGCAGCTGAGTTTTAAAAGATACGACTACGGTGAAAAATAATCTAAAACAAATCTAGTAAAATAGACTAGGCGCCAAGGAAATTGAAAATACAAATGTTAAACAGTTTAAGTATAAAGTATACCTTATATATACTATACTTTAAGTAAAGTTTAAGTATACAACTCAATAGTCTTGGTGGACAATAGTTTTCACACGATTAGTCTGGGGTGATTAGCTCTTTACTTCGAAGAAAAAAGAAAAGAAAGAAAACGAGAATTCGCAAATAATACACTTGGAGCCCCTATCTGCGAAAAATTCTTTGTTTTCTTCAATGAGAAACCACGAAATTTTGATACAAATGGAATTGGTGCTTATCTTAAGACATATGAAAATATTTAGCTATGACAAAGTAGCAACAATGTAGAACTTTTTCAAGACAATTAATACCTTTAATACAGAGTAGTGTGTAGGAGTAACTGATATTCTGTATATAATGTTAAAATTTTGAGTGTATTCAAGTCATTGTAGATATCGAATATCTGTATATCTCTTATACATAAATCAAAATGAAATATCGAAATCCATACTCTAAATTTCTACCTCTTAAACTGTTTAAATGCAGTAGGAATAAATGTTTTGTAAAATTGTATAATTTTAAAAATCTTCAAGGCCTGTATACACAGGAGTGTCACCCATATAAATTCGTTTTGCATTGTTTTCCTTCTCATTAATTGCAATCATACATTTTTAGGGTCTCTATAATTTCTTTTACGAAATGTTTTATTTATATATCTGTCTCCTGCTATTGTTATATTGTATAAACATTCTCTGATATAACTCATCCTCTACACAAATTACTTTACAATTGTTTTCAAGGATAATTCAGATGACAGTTATTTGACAGTGAGAACAGTGTTATCACAACTACAACATGGTAAAGAATATATAATTGTCCAGTATACCAAGGCAATGAATGCTACAGAAAGGTTTGTTTGATTTGAATTTCGCACAAAGCTACTCGAGGGGTATCTGCGCTAGTCGAACCTAATTTAGCAGTGTAAGATTACAGGGAAGGCGGGTAGTCATCACCACCTCCTGTCAACTCTTGGGCTACTCTTTTACCAACGAATAGTGGAATTGACCGTCACATTATAACGCTCCCACGGCCGAAAGGGCTATCACGTTTGGTGTTACGGATATTCGAACCCACGATCCTCAGATTACGAGTCGTGTGCCCTAACCCCCTGATCATGCCGGGCCACTACAGAGAAGAAGTTGTACAATTCTGAAAGAGTTACTAAGTGTTGTTCAAGTACAACATTAGTTTCTTGATTACATACGAGTTTATGGAGTTTATGGAAATTATGATTATGAGTTAATAAAGAATGTAAACATCGTGAAAAAAGAGTAGCTTGAAATAGTAAAAACAACATACCTAAAGCACAACAGAATCTAGTAAAATATGAGAAATCCACGAGTGAAAATAAAGAATTATTATTGTGGTCCAACAATCAACTGAAACATTATCAAACAAAAGCACAAGGTTGAAGACAGTTATTGAATGGATTAAGAGCAGTGCAGGAAAAACCTCTCGGCAAACAACTGCACTATACTGATGGAACAGAAAGACGTAGAAGACACAATATGCTTAATTGGATATATAAGAGAGCTTATTACATTGAAAATGGGATGCTTCCAGTGAACAAAACAACGACTAAGTTTGGCAGTTCTAGAGATGATGGAAGAACTATGTTCCTACCAACAGCTCAATACTTAGGTGCTGAGAAGACACCGAAAGAAGTGTTTCTAATGAGGTGGGTGCTGGAATGTATAGAGAATTGATGTTACTTGCTAGTGAAAAGGTTCACTAAAGTAACGACATGAGGATATACAACAGTATTAGTTTGGAGCACAACGTGAGAGAGTTGCTGCTGATGTGCTTGGTCTTTTGTAACAGAATAAATATTCTAAAAATAAACAGAAACATATGTTGTTTTTAATCGGGAAGTAGAGACTCCAGCAATGAAATTTGACGACAAATTAATTTCAACATTTGGAATGCTTAAAAAAATCCAATATGATCAACAGTGAAGCTTTTGACTTAGCTTTGTTACTGGAATGTATCGAATGTTTGGATTACAAAAGACGATGACAACAGCACTTCAACCAACTTATGGTGTCATAATGGAGAGATATAACGATAGCATTTAAAAATAATTAGTCATTTTATGTGGATGAACATCTCAAATATAGGATCAACAACATTCGCTTCTCCTTATTAGCTATTAAACAGCAGTACACATGAAGATACAGACAACTCACCATCATCAGTGATATTTGGAGAAGAATGTAAAATACCACTGGATATTATGTACTCATATCCAACGAATTGTCACTTAGTAGACTTGAAAGAACATGTAGAGAGATCAAGAAACACTATTGATATCGCATAATGATTTTGCCTGGGAAAAACTTGAATAAGCGAGTGATAAAATGAAAAGTTGATATGAGATTAATTTTGACAAGACTGGACTTTACTGAAATGACATGATATGCTGGTATAATCATCATTAAACAAAGACAAACATCAAAGTTAAACAGGAAGACCCGCATATTATACTAAAAAAATAATTGATGGGGGTAAGGATCCAGAAGAATAGGTGGTTACAGCAGTAGTTGATCTACCATGATCGTCTTTGGATATAGGTTAGTTTGGTTTGTTTAGAAATTTGCCCAACGTTACTCGAGGGTTATCTGTGGTAGCTCTCCCTAATTTATAATTTAGGAGTGTAAGACTAGAGGGAAAGAAATTAGTCATCACCACCAACCGCTAACTCTTGGGCTCCTCTTTTATCAACGAATAGTGGAATTAGCCGTCAAATTATAATGCCCTATAACACAAAGGGCGAGGATGTTTGGTGTGACGGGGATTCGAACCCGCGAACCTTAGATTACGAGTCGAGTGCCTTAACCATCTGGCCATCTTATATGATATAAGAGTTTGCCTGCAGGAAGTCTGTGGGAAGAGCCAAGAGACTGCTTTCAAGCTACAGCCAAAGATAGAGCCATCAGGGGACTCACCCAACTTTCTACCTAGGGATAACTCTCCCGGTAAAAGGACAACAAGTCCCGGTTAACTTACTGTTTCATCTCTGTATTAGAGTTGTTAAAGGAACCTCCCAATCTAGGTTATGAACTATGCTTTCAATGTTTTAATTTAGATGTTTTCTAGAGGGCGCTTGACATAAAGATAAAAAAATCATGAAAGTTTAAAATCAAGAAGTTTCTTGTAATTAATTACAATAAATGAGGGCTCCAGTTCAGTGTTAGAGTTAGTGTTGTTGTTTTTCTTTACGAGATTAAGATGAGTAAATTAGACATTTATATCAAAATTTCTGTTGAAACTAGGCCTGTATTTGTTTTGAAGATTATTCATAAAATCGGACCTACAAGTGAATTTGGCACTAATATTTTTTTATTGAAGAAATAAATAAATTTATTGTTACACAGACTGTACTTTATATTATTTTTATCAAATAGTTTAAAATAACCTACTCAATGAAAGAATACGTCACAACATTATTAAAGTCAATTTATTTTCAAATATATATGTATATTATTCACGACATTATTATTCAGTAAATTAAAACAGAAATTACAACAGTGTTTAAAGATGTTACTCGTAAATCAAAATATTTACATATATACACTTTCATATGACTGTTATTCAACAAATGAAAAATAAATAAATTCCAATAACAGCCGTAACATTTGCGTTTATTTGTTTGAGATTTTTCTTAACAAGAGGAAGAGATCCGAGGATCGTGGGTTCGAATCCCTGTCACACCAAACATGCTCGCTCTTTCAGCTATGGGGGCGTTATAATGTGACGTTCAATTCCACTATTCTTTGATAAAAAGTAGACCAACAGTTGGCGGTGGGTGGTGATGATTAGCTGCCATCCCTCTAGCCTTACACTGTTAAATTAGGGACAGCTAGCGCTTGTGAAGGTTTGCGCGAAATTCAAAACAAAACAAACCAAAATAAGGGGAAGAGTTTAGCCCTCTGGCAGAACTTCAGAGCTGGCGAGATGGATCCGAATCTTTACTATACCACAAAATATGTTCATATTTTATTCTGTGGTTGTGTTATAAGAATGGCAGTAAATCTCTTTAACGTGGATGGTGGGTGATGTCTGACAGCTTTCTCTCTGGTCAATAGTTCCAAATTAGGGGTAGCTACAGACAACTTTAGTAACTTGTCATCATAAATACAAATATCTTTATATAAGAATCCATTTTAGGAACACATGGTGACCATTTTTGTCCCTTACAATTCATAACAACACTGCATAGTTATTTTTAAAACTGATACCAAAAAGGTGTTTAATTATCTGTTGTTACTTCTTTATATTGCTGAACAAGCGTCCAAACAGTGTTTGATAATTGAAAATAAACATAATTTTTTAGTAGTTTCAGAAATCTTGGAAATTGCAAGGCACTCATTATAGAGTATTAAGAGAGGATATATAACTATAATTCAAAAGAAGTAATCACATCACTGTTTTTATTATTGGGAAACTCACCTAGACTTTTATTTCTCTACTTTTCACAACTATCATCAACCGACTCATCTATAAGAGCGAGTTCTTTCATAATAAAATGGTTAAACTTCTTGGATCTATATTTAAGCATTCGTCTTGTCATACACCAACATTGGATTATCAAACTGAAATCTCTGTTTAACTTCACACCTATGTTTTTTGGGAGAATTATCCAGCAAATGGCTAGATAGTCATCGTCGTGGTTTATATTTTAATCATTTATTTTTAGGCCTATCAATGTGGACTTTACTAAGATACCTAGATACAATTTGTTCAGAGTCAAATTTTCACACCGTCTTGTTTTACGAATACTATAGTATAGGATGGTGTTATGCGTCTGCTACCACTTTAATTACGATGTATTTTTTTTCAAAATTATTAAGTTTTGAGTTTCCAGTTTAGATAAAGAAATTCACTAAAGTAGACGTTTTAATCTTCTTTGTTTTGAGAGCATAAACATACTGGATAATTAACTGATGATTAGCCATCTATCGTACAGATAAGATAATACATAAAGTTCAAAAATAGAAGACTTTTTTTGGCAGCAGTATGGATAAAGGTCGGTGTTATGCCCTAGGTCTCGACTCACAGTGAACGCAAATAAGGGATGTGAGATATAGTAATGTACAAACTTATCTTTGTTATGTTACTTTTTATGTAAAGTGTTGGATCCACAAACTGTTTGAAAGATGAAAAATATTTTAAATGTAGAACTTAATGTTAGAAAAATCAACAAAATCTAGGCCTAGGTTATCATAACGACATCTCGCCATTGACACCTTTTGTTTTTATAAATTTCAGTGTTAAATATTTTGTACAGTAGCACGAAATTTAATAATTGTATCGCAGCAAAGTTTATTTCTTGCTCACTAAATTATATTGTAAAACGTAATTACCCCTAAACTCTATTATAACTTTTAAATGTCACTTATAAAATTCATAACAGTCCTAGATCCGTTCCAGAATATTTCATTGATTTCTTTTCATCAGCGAATATAATGCACGTATAATTAATGAACATGTCTCTACGGTCCTCTTGCTTTGCAATATTTAAACTATTCTATAAGATGTGCATATTATGATGTTAACGGTTACACGAGAATCTTTTCATTATTAACACCTATTCAAAATTTGTTTTATATTTCATATAACTGTTAGTTTTGGTTGGGTTCAAACCCCCATTTCATTTCTTTAAATGTTTCTATCGATTCTCTTATGTTTTATTGATGGTAAAAGTTTGTTGCAACAATTATTTTTGATTTATCGAAATGTATTTTGCGTTTGGTTGTGTGAAGGTGTAATTCTAAAACTGATTTATGATGACCCCAGCCTCTATCTTTCTCTACTCTCTGGGTATTATTTTATTTGACCCAAACGTGCACGATTATACGAACAAGTAATGTTATAACTGGGTTTTTCTGGTTTTCAAAAGCCTTCTGTTCATTACTTGTCACGTAGGTACCGTGTAACTCAAATATCGGGAAAAAAAAAGAAAAGAAAAAGGTATACGGACCTGACGTTGGTATATGGATCGTACAGTCTGAATGAACCGAAATTAATATTTCGTAAAACTGTTCGTTGTCCTTAGGAAATAGCTTAGCGTGTCATCCGCATAAATTTAATAAACAACAAAAAACACGTCCACTGGAAACAGAGTTATTCTATTTGTAGTTGTGTTTGGTAAAAAAAAAAGCAATTTCTTCCAATTGTATTAAAGGAAGATGAAGAACAGGATATACTACTACGTATTCACACAACCAACCAGAAGATTAGTTTCACTAATCCAACATTATTGCTGAAACCAAATTCTTTCATCAACGCAACACAAGAAAATTGGCACTAAAAAATAAAGGGCAAAGTTCAACCACATGGTTATTATTTGTATGCGAAATTTCTTATCACATATTCTACGTCTTTCACCCTGCGTTTTGTTCCAATATATAAAATATTTGAATGCAAACTTCGCCCATTTTGGACCACGTTTAAAGTTTGTTTGGTGAGGCTGAAGATCTATAATGCAGTGGTCTGATATGCGGTATAAAAATATAGTCGTTACGTATTATCGATAATTTAAAGTCTATTACTATTTTATCACACGTATAATTATATACATAATTATATGATGTTTGTACGGTATTAGTATAGTTAGCCACTTTTGCAATGATATTATCTTCTTCTAACTTCAAGGAGGAATTGTTTTTGTTCTTTCTTTGTTATGATGGGATTATACTCTTCAATAAGGGTTATACATCTTGCAGCATTGTTATCGAACACATTCAAGTGTATAACTATCTGCATCGTGTCTTGAGCTATCATGAGCCGGTGTCATTCATAATCCACGTGAAACTTTGAGGCACTTGAAGAAGTTTGTTGTATTCTTTGTGGCGAAGTTTTCAATTAACATGTACTCAGATTTTCTTGTATTCAGCTTGACTCATCTTGGCGGTTCATCCATGCCTTCTTTTCTGCATGATACTTGTTGTTTTGAATTAAGCACAAAGCCACACAATGAGCTATCTGTGCTCTGCCCACCACGGGTATCGAAACCCGGTTTTTAGCGTGTTAAGTCTGCAGACATACCGCTGAGCCACTGGGGGGCTCCATATGATACCTTTACTATTGCTCATTTTATCTCTGTACATACACCTTAATTAAAGAGTGCCAAATCAGCGAGTTCTTCATTAACATACTAAAGATGTCCAGGAAAATTCTAACAGATAGATTTTGAGAAAACCCATTTCACATTTTTACGCTTAACAAGACATTGTAAGAAGTTAAGATACTTCGAGGAGCAGAAATGACATCAGGAACAATGAACCACATCCTACGATAAACTAAAACAACAAAGATGTAACTGCCAGAGTCCTCTTTTCTTATGACTATTAAGCTTAAACTGTACTATAAACATCTAGATCTTGAGAGCATATAATATAATGTTGGCAGGTTTTATATAGGACCACAATTCTTTGCAGTAGGTGCTTGTCACTTGTTGACGATAAATTTCCACAATAAACAGACAACACACAACCCATTTGTTTGAAAATAATATATTATAAAAAATGTCAAACGTACATACAAAACTTCGTTACACTGTTGGTTATAATAGCCTGTTTAGAGCTTTAAATAATTGTCTCCTTAACGCTTAAGTACACACAGGCGGGTTTAGATACTTTAGAATTATCTTTAAAAAATATATTATTCTTTCTCTCTGTTATCACAATACAAACTTTGAAACTCACTTTAAAAATCGCCCGTTATGGCTAAACTCGCACGCACTCTAACTTCACTTTTCTTTCATTTTCAATAACTTACCTTCTTTCTGTATATTCATGTATTTATAACACGCGACTGAAAAATACTGACCCTTTAGTAGCAACAGTATTACATGCAAGAAAAACTTCAAAGGCTTTGAGTAAGATGACACCAACAATGTTATAAAAGCCGAGTACAAAAATTACACTGCATACACAACGTATGACTGGTATAGTTCCGTAACGAAACCTGCCCACTCATCGCTTCAAAATAAACCTTTAACACTCTTGTTATGAATACTAAATAATCATTAAAACACTACATAAGTAGTAACTCTTAAACGGAACAGTCTTGTACGCCCAGTAGAAGCACAGGCCATTCATCATGCATGATGCACTGCTCCAGGCGTCATAAATTGCACCACATCAGGAGGGACTCCACCAAGAAGGGTTACGATTAGTTCTAAGAAGCTCTTTGTAATCATCTGTACGTTGGCTGACCTAAAGCATTTTTGTAGTAAACTTAATACGTCCTTATCTTCCTCTATGGTTTCTGCTACTTCACCATGATCAGCTGCAGTATCAAACGTAGACTCTTTCCATGCGTTTCCAAAGTTGCCTGAATTTATTGAAAATTGTAGTGTCTCGACCACGGGAAAGCCCCATTACATACTTTGAAAACATATGCTAGGAGAGGTTCCGAGATATGATACTAACTTGCCATATAACCAAGTTGTTTGTTTAATCTTTGTTCTAACAGCACACGAACTCCCTTTCTGTGACTATTGTCACTTGGCTGTGTTGAAGCAAATTGTCTTTATACGGTCGATGACTTCACATTCTTCTAGCAAATGTGCAACAGTAGAAACTTAAGCCTCGTCGGTGGTACAAATCGACTTTTTTGAAATATTTTGAAACATTCTAGAATACGTAGATTCAATGCGAATTACAAAGTAAAGTTTAAAAACTGCCTGGAGCACCACCTAAAAGTTACTTAACATAGGTAAAACTTGATGTGAATTACTTATAGATTGGAGCAAAATGAGTGTTGTAATGTAAATCCAGACTTAAAAAATAAGAACCACACTAGTGTTCAATAACAAAATTGTATCCGAATGAGTATTGGATTTAGTAGGGGTACAACCCATGCAAATTACATGTGTGTCTCAATTTTGAATCACCCTTGGAAGGGGTTCTTCAGCATTGAACAAGAACTTCATTTGGTGTTAAATCCAGCCCCGATTGGAACTCGACTTTCTTAGAGTGGACGTTGGTCCAAATGGACAAGTTTAAATACGAACGAGCCACATACTTAAGCTACAAATAATACTGGTCTCCCGAAACCAATCAGGTTTAACCATTAGTACAATGCAATTTGTTTTTAACAGGTATATATTATTTCACCACATAAATATAATAATTACGTAAGCTCATTTAAGTTGTTCACCTAATTTCTTTTTAAGTTTTCGCTTTCCCTCATACCGTCGCGTGCTTGATGTTAGTTTCTAAGACATTTTTGCTAGAGATCTAACAATATTCGAACTTTAAACACAAAACAGCGTGTTATTATACGTTTATGGTTAAGTTAGGCACTCGATGTATTATGCGAATCGTCACAGTTGGCTCCGTTTCAGCTTAATTACATACTTGTATGTTACTTTGTGTACTAATTACTTTGAAATAACATACATACATAATTATATACACACACCAAAAACTTATGACAAAGCCAAAACAGCAGTATTTATTGTTCACAAATTTCGCAGAAGATTTTAACAATTGCAACAAATTAACTTCTACATTCACAACTCGATCTGAAACAGTTAACTGTTTTAGAGATTTTCTCAAACATCATAAAACATTTCAGAGCAACTGACAAACGTGCCTTACTAGCTTGTGATTAAGAGCAACTAATAAGATGTACACACACACACACCGATATAATTATTAATACGTTACCTTGTGAATGTAACTTAAATTTTTGAAATGTTTTCTACGCAAATTCATTTAATGTACAAAGTTTTAGGCTTAAGAATTTTAACGAGTAGTCTATTAAAATGTGGACAGCTTTTATACAATAATAGATATTTACTATTTAACCTACTGTGAAGTCTACTTATAAGGTGCGTTACACTAGCTAACCAAAAATAATTACGAAATTTAACTGTTTTTATTATTTAAAAAAAAAATTATTTTAATGAGTAAATATAAAAAGCAGCAAAAGCCTCAGCGTAATAAATTTTAAACATCTCAAACGCTCACGAATGTTTTATTTTATGCCAGTTTAAATCGACTAGCCAGATGATATCCATACGTTTGGAAACGCTAAATAAACTAATTTTTCGACTAACATTTAGTTTATCATATTTACAGACAAACCATTCCTCACACCAGTTATTAAGGAACAGATATTTTGATACAAGGTTTGTGATAAATAACAGTTTATGCACACGAGTCTGAAGGCACCATACAACATAATTCACACGTAATGTGATGCTACGTGCATCAACGTTACTTCTAAACACGTATTAAGTGCATGGCCGTCTTCTGCTCTAAAGTACAAGATCTAAGGTGAGAGGGTCCGGAGTAATATACGGATCTAAGGGTGCTGAGCTGCTCATCGAATGTCTGGACTTCAGCGTCGAGTCCAACGATCGTTTGGAGTCATTGAGATTTCTCCGGTGATTTCCATATATCACATCTCTATCATTTTCTTTAAGTCCACCCTCTAGGCAAGATTCCCAATCTTTCTCGTAACCTTTCTGTAACCCATATTTCTGGGCTGTTTTCGTGATCTTCTCAGCTTTGGGCTTTGATCTAATTTTCTCACCGCCGAAGTCGTTAAACTTTTTATCTGTTACAACTTCAGAGCCCGGACACTGATTTGTTGTTCTGTTGGTCTCTGTACCTGGACTATGGACGTGGGTATGAATAGAATCCGTTTCCTCCGCACATAAAACGAGATCGGACGAAACACTAACGTCAGTGGTCCAAGGTCCGGTTTGCTGTTCATTTGTAAATTTATCTTCACCAAACCCCTTTGGAAAATTACCGTTTTCTTTAGTAGGTCGTATTTGACACGGAAGGATAATTCGACCGTAGGTTTTCATTCGTCTGAAGGCATCATCTGGCTCAAATACAAGGTCCAACCCAGACCCTGCCATTTTCTCCTTGTATACAGTCTCGAACTCCTGATTTTGTTCATCTGTGAAGTAGTTCTTCCAATCTCCAATGATCCCTGGAAAGAACAAAATATTTTTAATTATAAAAAAAAATATTACTTTAGGTGTCGCATCTTCAACGTGTTATTGGTATAGCCAATAAAACGTTTATTGAAAGTGTTTTTGACTTTCCTAATTATAAAATGTTACACGGGTCACTGCTTGTTCTTAAGCCTTAATCAGACTCGATGCTCACCATTTTATTCGATATGTGATGTGGAACAATTTATCACTTTATAGGCCTATATAATATATAATAATTTGGGAGTTGCAACAAGTCGTAATATTTGTCTGTATGAACGTATAGTCGTAATGTATACACCAAAATCGTAATGGTTGGCATCTCTTGTAACAACAAGAATGTGTTAAAGAACCATGACGTGATGTCTTCGAGTGACAGAACTGCCGACACTGTAAACGTCTGAGGAGGTTGGGAATGTATGGCCGCAATTTAAAGTTCTGATAACTTGCTTTGACTTTGACAGGCGGACGTTGCGATGTAAACATCAATATCTGAACATTAGTAAGCATCATAATTCTGTCTTTGCGAGGGGAGATTCGACACTGCAGAAACGCCTTGGCTGGACAAAACAGCGAATATCTCAAACTCGGGAATGTTCTTTAAATCTTTCTCAACTATAACTACTCTTGAAGAATTAAAAAGTTGCATGAGGATAACCTCGATGAGCACATCTCCAATGGCCTTTGATTTCAAAAGGAGTTTGGTTTGAAGATGTTTCCATCCAAATGTCTCCAGAATACAACTTCCTTACTGACTTGGGAACAGCAAGCTCTTTTAATCCCTTTTAAATAAAAGATGGAGACATCTATCCTACAAATTTTTCAGAAAAGTAATGCATAATTAGAAATCGAAGTACAGGAGTTGTCTGTGTGTGATTGTTTTCCAATAATCTGGTTTTTCATTTTTATTTATTTTTTGTTGAATGAGGGTATCCATAATAAAGACTTTACATTTCAGTACTCACTCACCCCACCCACCAATGCCAAACAATGATAATGCAGCAATGCCAGGGTTTCATGAGTACTATACCCGAATACCAGCAGACACAACGTCCACAATACCCATTGAAAACGTTCAACACTGGTACGCAGTTGATCCTAGCTCAAGAGGGCCAGCCGACTAACCATGAGGAAGGGGGGGGGGCACCCAAAGCCGCTCGTCTGCAGGAATTCAAGGCCAAAGTGGTGTGTTAGGGGTTACCTCAACCAGCAGGATCCTTCCTCCCTTTCATGGGAGGCCACGCACGGCAAATACGTGGGTCAATGTTTAGATCCAAGAGAAGGTAAACTAAAAGTACAGAACCTTCTCTCTGGGAGGTCGGACTTACCACGTACAGGAATCCACATCGAAAGGTATAATTTTGGAACAGATGGTAGATGTTAGTTGTGAATTTAATACGAGATTCCTTCTGGATTATCTACCAAGCATGGGTGTAAGCCCGCTGTAGAGCAATGCATTTTAAAAGTGAACTACCTACATATCTCAGGACCGTTTTTGAACCTTCTCTCTCATCTGGCAGACAAAACTCCACCACAGATAAGAATACTGTGGAACACATGTCGAGATTTTAATAGAATGAACAGCCACCTGAACAATACAATTCCTGCTGCCATGCAATTATCTATCGATATCATGTAGACAATGCACGATCAAGTTCTGAAAAAGCAATGACCAAGGGCCAGTTGGCCTGGTATAACATCCACTTCCCTCAAAATGACAGCAAAATAATCACTGCTCTGTAGGTCACTGTTAACCCTCCAAGAGAAATGAGAGAAGAGTGAAGGAGAGCAGGTAGAAAGATCAATAGCAGTAAAAGACTAGTGATTAGGTGAATGAATGTAAGAACTAGTATTGAAGAGAGAAAGGTTGCGATCCGAGAGCATACGTTCTTCAGAATGAACCCTTTCATCAATATAAAGCACCATTCAACAGGGGATTATGTCCATTGATGTACCCCAGGCCTAAAAAGGAAGACGGTAGCTGTTCGATAGGAACATGAAGGTCTAATTGGTCATAGAATTCTCCAGGAGACAGGTAGAGAGAATAGTGATGGTACAACCCAAGGAAACACGGATGGCTATGGCCTCCAAGAGTGTGTCGAGTGGCAAAGACAGGGTGAGTACATGCTGATCAATCACCAGTGCCACCCCTCCATCGCACAGTCTGTTGTTCAGGTATAAAGCAAAATGCATAAATGTTTTTTTATTTTTTTTTTTAATTTCGCACAAAGCTACTCGAGGGCTATCTTATCTGTGCTAGCCGTCCCTAATTTAGTAGTGTAAGACTAGAGGGAAGGCAGCTAGTCATCACCACCCACCGTCAACTCTTGGACTACTCTTTTACCAACGAATAGAGTGATTAACTGTCACATTATAATGCCCCCACGGCTGAAAGGGCGAGCATGTTTGGCGCGACGGGAATGCGAAACCGCGGCCCTCAGATTACGAGTCACATGCCTTAACACGCTTGGCCATGCCGGGCCTACATAAATGTGACTGTATCGATAGGTTTCAGAAATGTTTCCTCAAAAGGAAAGACACAGAATCATGGGAATCAATTAAGTCCTTAATGTCATCTAGATTAGAATGCCAACCTAGACAGCTCCATTGTATTAGTGTGGCTATTTGAAGGAAGGAAATGTGGGTGGAGAATGTTTTGCTATATGACCACACCATTTTTTTGTTTTATTAGAATGAGGTCATTTGACCACCATAGATTCTGCCCTGGATCAAGTTGGAAGGTCTGTCTGTAGATGCTGATTACAGTGACTAGGGCAAGAATGAATGATCATTCCACATCTTGGGACCAAAGATAGATCTAAGCATACATCAGAAATCAGGGCTGAAGGAAGCGGAACCGAGCAATCACTGAAGGGAGTAGTGGGAAAAGAGACATGAGCAGGCAGGAACTTGTCATTATGCTTATCCAAAGAGGGCAAAAGACTGCATATAATTTAAAAACGACCCTTGTTGGAGACAAAGAAAAATCTTTATGCACTCATATTGAAGCAGTGTAACGTAGTGCAATAGCATATGTTCGATACAGAGAGGAGGACAATAACTTCTGAGCCTCAGGATAAATGTTGTGTATATTACCTCTTTTCCTTGGCCCACTTAACACAAGAACGAAAGTAAGAGAAGTGACATCAACTACAATTAACACAATGAAGGTCAAGTTTGCACTTGTAGGCATTAGGCATCATCGTCTTTGCCACTGCAACCAGCATATATCAAAGAGCCACAACATGACGGTCTTTGAGTGACCAAAACCACTGACTGAAAATATCCGAGATGTTTGGGAATATATAGCCGTACTTTACAGTTCAGATAACCCCCTTGATAGCAGCGGGTGGACGTAGTGGCGTAAACGTTAAAATTAGAACATTGGTGGGCAGCATAATTCTGTTCTTGCGAGGGAAGATACGCCTTATCGCAAAAACTCCTTTGTTGGAGAAACCAAGGAAGATCTCTAACTCAGTGATGTTCTTCAAAATACCTCTTAACATTACCTTCTTGTGACGAATACAAAGTAACATGGGGTGTAGTCTCAATGGGTGTGCCCCTAATGGGTGTCGAACGAAAGATGAGTTCATTGTACTTTAGCATTGATGTTTCCACCACGACGTCCCCAGAACATAGCATTTTGTTGGGCTTGGGAGAACCAGCAAATACCTCTATTCTCTTCTGAATAACTGCTGTTCAATCTTAAAGAGATGATCATTTACCAATGAGTAGTTTTTATCATTGGTACTTGGACTTGAGGAATCAATAGTCAAAGAAGAAAGATTTAGTGCTTACTGATCCCATACATCATGGAGCCCTAAACGTGGACATACTGCTGTGTCAAACAAGGACACTGAACCAATGTCAAGGTTTTAGGAGCATTATATCCAAACACCAGCATCATACAATGTCCACAACAACCACTGAAAACGTCCAACAGTGGTACTCAGGTGATCCTAGTCCAACAGAACTAGCCAACTGACACTGGGGAGGGGAATCGCAAGACCGCCCATTTGTAGGAACTCAAGGTCAAAGTGGCATTTTGGAGTTAGACCCCTCAACCACTAGGATCTTCCTCTCCCCATCAGGGGTTGCCACGCACGGCAAATACGTGGGAAGATGAATAGATCCCTGAAGATGTAAACTGAAAGTACAGAACTTTTTCTGATAGGTCCTCTCACCACATACAGGAATCCACTTGGGACTTCATGTGGAAAAAACAAACAGTAGCATCCCGTGTCACATCAGAGTTCAGCACTTGACACCATCTACAAATATATCAATCTTTATTTGGAACAGTAAACAATAACATTCAATGTCACATTACACTTCAGCACTAGGCATCAAGACAACACACATCAGGATCCACTTCGAACAACAAACAGTAACATCACATGCAACTTTAAACCTCGGAACAAAGCATAAAATGAAAATATATCAGGATTCACTTGGAACAAAAAAGAAAAACATCCTATGTCACATTAGCCTTCATCGCTTGGCATAAAATTAAAAAACAAGCCTTAGTTGGAACAACTAACAGTAACATTCAATGTGACATAAGACACCATCTGAAAATATATCAGGCTTCAATTAAAACAGCAAAGAATAACTTTCACTGTCATATTACACTTCATCACTAGCCATCATCTGAAAACATAGTAGGCTCACTTGGAACAAGAAAAAGTAACATCCAATGCCATATTAGACCTAAGCACTAGACATAAAACCCACTTCAACTTTCACTCCAACAAAACAGTAACATCCAATGTTACATTAGACCTGAGCACTGGACATAAAAACACACTTCAAGTTTCACTGCGACAAAACAGTAACATTCAATGTTACATTAGACCTCAGCGCAAGACACTATCTGCAACTAAATCAGGCTTCAATTGGATCAACAAGGCATAACGTACAAATATATCAGGCTTCACTTAGAATAAACAGTAACGTTCAATGTCGCATTAGACTTCAGCACTAGAAATCATGTGCAAGCACATCAGACTTCAGTTGAAATAACAAAGAATAACAATGTCTGATACGAATCGGCACTCTAGGCACAGTGTGAAAATGTATCGGGTTCCACTTGGAACTACAAACAATATCCCGGGCCACATTAGATTTGGGCACTAGACACTGGCTGAAATATAGCAGGCTTTACATGAAACAACAAATAGGAACATTTAATATCACATTACAGTTCAACACAAGATACCATCTGAAAGCATATCAGGCTGCAACTGGTAGAACAAAGGATAACATCCCTTGTCACGAGACTTCAGCACTACGCACAGCATGAAAATATATATCGGGCTTCACTTGAAACAGTCAAGAATATCATTCAGTGTCACATTAGGCCTCAACACTGGGCATCTCGTGAAAATATACAATGCTTTACTTGGAAGAATAAACAGTAACACTGAACATCACATTGACTTCAACAATAGAAATAATCTGAAAATATAACAGGCTTCACTTGGAACAACAAACAGTAATATTCAATATCACGTTGACTTCAACAGTAGACGTAATTTGAAGTCCTCCGCTGTTACAACAGTAAGTCAATGAATTTACAACGCTAAAATCAGGGGTTCGATTTCCCTGGGTGGACTCAGGATATAGCCCGATGTGGCTTTGCTATTGAAAAAAAAAAACACAACCACATACATACAATCTGAAAATATATCAGCCTTCACTTGGAACAACAAAGAGCAACATTTTGGTGTGCAACTTTTTATTTAGGTGATGTGGATGTGTTATTGATGCAAGTTCACTGAATACAGTTAAATACAGACATTTCAAGCAACGAATTTCATTCTTTTAATGCTAAGCAAAATACAAAATCACGAATCCCACAACAGCCTTTGATATTTGTGTCTCGTGGCAATTCGATCGCTTTTACCGTGAGTCAGGTGGAACTCCGACTGACTGTGCCAGATACGCCATTTTTCGAGTATCCCGACAAAAATACATGTTTATGTGTATCACGTTATTTCCCAAACGCCGACCAAAAACTGTTTACGCGTGGATCACTTCACTTCCTGTACAGCGAAGTCCTCAATTTCTATACGACCCACGTCATTTCCTTTATGGTGAGAACTTCTGATTAGTTGATTGGGTTTTGTCATTTTACCTTCTCCTGACAAGCAGTAAACAGCGAACAACGCGAGAATAAGTCGACCTTTACGTTAACAACGTTCGAGTTGGTTGAATGTTCTTACCTTTCCGCATGAACTTTGACTGAGACATGTCAAAGAAATCGGTGACAGGGAGTTGTTCCCTGTTCACCATGTTGTTGTTCTTCATCTGGTCGAAGGAACAGTGGCTAGCAATCGTTCTGATGGTCTCAGCAGGCAGAGGGTGGTCCAAAAAGGTAGCGATCCTTTCGACCATCTTTTCCAAATCCTGAAATATTAGAATTAACGAGTCTGTGAATAAAATTCCAACGAAATATCCTAATTCATTTACCTTATTTTTATGAATAAGATAGTTGGATTTAAATCACAAATCAAGTGTTAATATAGAAAGCTTGCGAGGACAGTTTCACTATCGCGACTTGACTACTGGTGGGATTTCGTCCTCGAACAATTACAGTTAGAAGAGGTTCTCGGCCAGTAGCAACACGAGTGGGAAGTTATACAATACGAACGCAATTTGAGTTATCTACTACATGAGAATTACTTTGAAATACAAGAATTGTTGAGCATTACCAGGTTCTAAGTCTGCATCACGGTCTCAGAAATAATGATAAAATTTGCATTATGAAAATTCTCACATGTACAATACCACTGGACATACCCTTCCAAATCTCCCGGTATTGAACACCCTCATCTACATCTCCCAGTACTGAACTCACTCTTTCAAATCTGCAAACAATGAACACCCTCTTCTCTTTCATATTTCCCAGTACTAGACCTCCCCCTTTCTTCTACACCTCAAAGTATTATACCATCTCTTCTATACTTTCCAATGGACATGGTTTCCAAGTAATTACAAAAAAAACAAACATTAGAATGCCAGGAGTTCGTTAACACAAAAGGCCAGTTTTTCAAGCATCATAAGGAAAGCTTTTTGGGTGTTTTGTTTTGTTTTTTTCCGATGAGGGTTTGAGGAGGCTACAGATTGTTTCTGGTACCATAGGAAGAAATAGATTCTATTTTATTCTTATTCAACTGATCTTAAACATTTTTATGATGTAAAACTATAAATGAATTATTTTGTACTATAAAGCTATACAAGTCCCTACGTTTCATTCATTTTAATCGTGATGTTTATCTTGTTTCTTGTAATAACTCGCAGCAAGCACGGCGTGAAATCAGGACTACCTTTTTGTAGTTGTAGAGAAATTTTATGACAGAGAACAAAGGTCACTTAGGGAGTATCAGGGCAGCTTAACCCCCACATACACGTCGCTGTGCTTTCCAAATGTTTTACCATTACGTTAAATATTGATGCTTAACCCTTCCAAAGACACAAAGAAACTTGTTGTTTTGAATTAAGCACAAACCTACACAATGGGCTATCTGTGTTCTGCCCACCAGGGGTATTGAAACCCGGTTTTTAGCGTTGGAAGTCCGCAGACATACCGCTGAGCCACTGGGGGCGCTAAGAAATTTGTCAAGCGAAGAGCAATTGTAAATAAAGTTTGGCCCCACCGACAATGGCCTTACTATAAAGATCGTATTCCCCTGGACATTATATATTACATAATTATGGAATTCGTTTGTCCCCCTCTTCCACCAAACGTACACAGACTAAGCAAGTCCACGTTCCACGCTTTTCGCCACCAAGCTAAAGGCTCTGTCGGTCCAAACACTTATTGTCTAACAACGTAAAAAAAAAAACAAAACGACTGGACAATAAACAGTAGAGGCAATATAAATGACTTACTGGTTACGATATCCAAAACTTACAGGAACTTTAAGGGCGCGCCACTGAATGAAGCTATAAAGATCGAAATGTTTCCGTCACACTTGATCTTATCTTTATTTTGACGCAGTAATGTCTACAAGTTTAGTAATGCAGTGCTTTTACTGTAGGTTCTTAGGAGGTACGACATTTAACAGTCCTGCTTCGAAACGAGTGATATACGCGGCCTACCAGTTTCTATATGAAAAAATAATGTAGAAAAAAATGCAATCACCGGATATTCCTGTGTGGTCACCCTCCCAAGTACTATCTTCGGGGATCGACGAGGACGACTTCCCCACCCCTTTATTATACCCTCTTCTTGTAGCTGAGGTATGAACCGACGTTTTCAGGTTAACACAACATTGTCTGTTACCGTTTAAATTACTTGTAGACATTATTTTACTACTTCGATATACCATTTTGTTTGTGCGATTGTATCACAGAAAGACACAACGACAGGAATTGACAAATTACAGCAAACTGATAAACGTCTTAGACAACCTCAAATCCCCCAAACTGGTAAAACATTCAAATTGTGATAATTGTACGAGTTTTGTGAAAAATTGGGTCTTTGAAACTAACACTCGTTTGAAATTAGCCGGGTGATACACTCCGAAAAACAATATTTCCAGAACACTATGGTAACTCTGATTAGCTCTCTTCGTAACAGCTTCATTGATGTAAGTTACAGAGAAGGAAGGATGCCTTTTTTTTTTATATATATAATTAACTGGGGATTGCATCCATTTACATTTAATATAATCGTACTGCATCATGGGGCTTATTTCAGCAAAGCATGTACACAAACCTTCACCAATCTTAACGTCCACCGCCATGACACTTTAGAACCAAGTTAGGCTTACGTTAATTTAACACTATCTTCAGTGTAACATTGTTGTTCTCGAGACGAGAGTTTACGAACACATTAAAGACTATTCTTATTCACCGCTTTTCTAGCAATTTATTATACATCTTAACTGAATAAGTAAAGATATTGTCTATATTAAACGTTTCACTAATTTCGTAAAGAACATAAGATGATTTGTTATTTCACTTTATGAAGTTATCGAAACTAAATTATGTTTTGGGTTGAAGTTATTTAGTAGATCAAGGTTTCTATATATTTGACGATTTTATTTCTGTATGATAAGTCTTCATGTGATAATTCTTAGTACCTTTAAGATTAACCACTTTAGGCTAAACTAACAAAAAAAAAAAAAAAGTTTGACTAATACGGCCAGATCACGTGACATGAGTTACCAAGTAGATAAACAGGTGACACTTAAGTAACACCAGTCTGTTTGTTTTAATTCATTTTCGGAACTTTGTTCGATATCGTATTTTTTTTTCTAACCTTAATACAGTATGAAAAACAAAACACTCACAATTTTCAGCTCTTCATAGGAAATAAAAAGAACTTTATCGGGATGATCCAGGTGAAATTTCCAGTAGGTCAGAACATGGTCAAACCACGAGCCATACACCACTATCCACAAAGGGAAATGCATGTTTAGAAATTTCAAACACGTGGACTTTCTTACAGACAAATATAACTAGCAAACACACATTTCGAACTGTTAAGACAAATCATACAGATTGCAATACGTTTTAAAAGAACTTAAAACTATACCTGTTGTTTGACTGCCTTTAATTCCAACTTAAGTGTAAAATTATCTTTAATATATTAGCGACTTACAGAATATTCAGCATTAAAACTGTTTAATTGCAATAGAAAACTACAAAATAATATGAAATACCTACTTAAAAAGTTAAGTTTTACCGTTGTTATATCTAACAGTAGATTTACTATCTACGTTACAAAAACCTGAACTACAGCTACTAGTGGTTTGTTTCACATTTTGTACTCAATATTCAACACGAGGGGCTATATGTTACAGGATAACACCACCACCTCCTGGGTTAAAAATTAAAATATTTTAACTTCTCTGTGTGTACCGGACACGGGTCAACTAATTGATCAGTGAGCGTGTCTTCTTGCAGGAAGAAAACTTGGCAGGTATTTCGGTTTAAATATATGTTCCCGGTGCTTAGGAACAGATGTAACTGTGGATGATCGGAAAATCTCTTTTCACCCTGTACTCGAGACTTGATTCACGCTACCCAAAAAAAACCCAAAAAAACCATGCGAACCCAGACAAACGATGAGTGTAAGCATCACAAGATTAACGCCCGCTAAGATCCATCAGGGCGGCAGGGATCCGTAGATCCCATGCCAATTTTTGATGTGGAAAAAGCGGGAAAACCAACTTTTACTAGATGGCGCCAATGATTCTTGCAGTATACCCAACGCGACTTCATTCGTAACGTTCCGGGACGGACGGTTGCCTCTCCAGTTGCAAAACATGCAACGGCACGAGACGTTTTCATTTCTAAACCCAAATAGTGTTGTTGCAGGTCACGTGCTCGAGGTGCTTTCTCTGTACAGCCCGACTTTGTGAATGTATGGTATTTTTGTATTTAAAGGTCAGGTTCCCTCGATAAGCAGATTTGAAATTTGGATAATAGTTCTGGTGTTCTGTTGAAATTGTAGCTTTAACTCAGAGTTTTAATATTAATATACAATTTAATTTTTATCTTGCATGATGAAGTATCTCACACTGAATTGGTGAAGGGGAAACCATTAAAAGGTCTATGCCAACTCACTCCCTTGTCAGTTTCACAAACACCATAATTTTACGTGCTCCTCAGTGGCAAAGTGGTGTTTCCGGACGTATGCCACAAGAAAGTGGGTGTCGCTACCCGTGGTGGGCAGAGGGCAGAAAGCCCTTTGATAGCATACAAGAATATTTAATAACGGAATAATATAAACAAACAAAACCGTGTTGTTTTTGTTTGTTATTTGGTACAAAGCTACACGAAGGTCAAGGAGACATAAGCTCACACTCGACAACGCGATACTATTCTGACCTAATCAGCTAGATAACAGGACTAACTGTTATTGTCTGATTCTTATAACACACCTACGGCCTTAAAGTGCGATGGATGTTTTTGCAGCAATAAAAAAAAAAAATTGGGGTTACAGCCCGAACACGCTGTTTGAATAAGTTTCGAATTTTAATGGAAAATATTTTAACAAGAAATTCATGGTTTTCGAAATGAATAGCAGCTTTGAAGACAGTTTTTACCAATAATAATAAAAAACCCAAAAAACTAAGGTTATATATGCAAACCAATGTTAATATGTTCATATACCAGCGTTGTGAATATGACACCTTCAAATATATAACAATAACAAATCTTGGTTGACGATTCTAAATATTCACCTTTTAATTATTTGGATGAAATATTACTTTGTTAAGGATACCACCACTAGGTGGTGTACGATCTCCGTACATGAAGTCTCAGCTTTGATTGCAGAATTAATGGCACCCATTACCATATCAGTACTATTTGCTTCTAATGTTACATTGTTCAGGTCGAACTTGAAAACCACATCACCTTTATCCCTGTTGGTGAATAAAACTTAGAATGACATGATCTGTGTTTAGAAAGTCCGGATTCCTGTGAGGTTTGTGGTTTTAACGTCGATAAGGATATAGTACGCTTTATACCGTAACTGATTAAATATTAAAACTATAGGTGGTCAAAATAGTTTATGGTTGGCGAACTCGGATTACGAATCCCAATACTTACGATTAACAGCCCAGTTTCGTAAAAACACACTCCGCACTTTTGGCCGTGCATGTGTTACAACAATTACGGTCAGTCGTTCAGAGAAGAGTAGCTCAAGAGCCAGCAGAGGGTACTACCGACCACATTACTTCCATTCTGGAGTCACGTGCTAGACAGGTACATGCAATTTTGCGCAAAAATTCCCAATCGATTAGTGAGTAGGTTTTCATAATACGTTTAAAACAACAGTCAACTATACTCTAATACAACAGTTTCCACTAAACATCGAAATGATGAACTATATTGTTCTCTCATATTATTATAACTACTACTACTACTACTTCGTGGTTTAATTGAAAGGATTGGCGTTAACACCTAAACACCGCTTTAGGCTTAACGTAACACTTAAACGCGTACTTTAAAGTTGTCACATTATTGTACCTTACGGAAAATGAGTGGGTATTCAGAACAATAGCTTCAACATACGTTGGACATATTGAATGATAAATATTACAGCATACATTCCTATCATAATAAAAGCATTTCATAAAGAAGCTTCGATATCATTAATAAATGTGCATTTTACAGACACACTGACACACTTTGGTATGCAGGACTATAAATGGAGCATCTAATAATATAAAAATTAAGTATTTCGAGAAATATATATATACAGGGTGTTCGGAAAGTCACTTTACACTTATACATTTATTTATTAACAGACATGTTTCAATATAGAATACAGGAGGTAAATATGAATGACAATTATAAACAATGTTGAAAGTGACCCCATTGGCATCAATACAGGCTTGGATCCTTCTTATTTTGTTTCTAAACACCGCTATCAATTGCTCGCTTGAAACAGACTGAATAAAATATGATTACAAAACTGCACAGTGACTTTCCGAACACCCTGTAGAATGTCAAAAACAAACATCTTAATGAAGTAACTCAATTATGATAATATAAAATTTTTTTTTTTTCTGTGACATTGAGAAACCACAGTTTAATAAGTTATCCATTGTTCAGAATTTACTGCGTTTGCATGTTTTACAATATACGTCAGAGTTAAACACAGTAACCAAAGCCCATTTTATGAAATCTTACTTCAATGGATGGTCCTTGTCGCTTAGCTTTCCAAACAGCGCTATGGCAATTAGAAGAATCTACACGTATCAGTAACATATGTTAGTTGTTGCTAACACACCTGCCATGATAAACATTGAGGTATATCATTGGTTGTAAGAAAAGTAAAATTCTATGTTAGAAAATATTTACCAAATCGTTGAGAGAAATAATTATAATTTATCGGATAAGTTATGTATCTCTCTTTGTGAGGAACGTGACATACTAATGTTATAAAACATCGGTTTATCACAACGCGTGATATATCACCTAACATTTTATGTTATACAACATCGTAATATATCAGTCGTTGCAAGAAACCTAACATATAGTGTGGTTCATATAACGCGTTCTTTGCTTTCGCAAGTTCTCGGTAGTGCTATGTTATAAAATGGCATAATACGTACAGTGTCCTTTAAGAAACAACGTGAGGAACTCGTCCCATGGTCCTCTGTAGTTGCCCAGAAACGTAGACATCCTGTGGTGGTGATAATACGAGACCGCGTTATCTTTAGGGTTCCGCACGACGTATATTATCTAGACAGTGAGAAAATTCTACTTAAGATATTTAAAAAACGGTACCAGTAACTTCTGGCCACAAATCATTTATCAAACCGAACTGTGTTCACGTAACACTTAATATCCACACACACACAGACACACAGAGAGAGATAAATATGTTACATGGAATAAACTTCGATAATTTAAAAAAATGTATGACAAAACAAATGACGGCGAAATACCAAGTAACTTAATTAACGAACACGAAAACGTTCCAGATAACAGCCCAATAAAGGGCCGTTATCCGAAACGTTAATTTAATTTGGTGTTTCACCGTTATTTTCGTATAAACGTGTATTTCTAAGCATTGTGAATAAACCATTCTCTCTAATATTCCCAACTATACACTCACGCTGTAAACCATGTATAGTAGAACCCCTCCTTCGATTTCCCACCCACGACAAGCCAAGCATACACAAATGTTATCCGCTACTATATGTAACCATTCCGATCTTTAAAAAAAATAAATAAATTCTATACCAACAAAATTACACACATTTGAAAAGAACTTTAAACTTAAGTAACAAGATTTTTGTTTAAAATGCTAATAATTTTTCATAAAATAAATATCAAAATATTTTAAAGCTTTGTACTATAAAGAAAAGTTGACATAGGTTGACGAAGTTTTTTTTTGTGTGTGTGCAAATGTTTACAAAACTTTACTTTTAACTTACTTTACATCGAGATTGCCGTAACTGACGAGGAATACAGTTCAGTGGTAGGTGGGTAGCCATGAGCCGGGGTGATTTAACTTTTCGGAGGAAACGGAAGTGTCCTATTGGTCGCCCGACTTCCAAATGATGAACTCTATAGAACAATAATTTATTCTGGACTTTTTTGGTATCTCCGTCATTAAAAATCAAAGAAACTATTTCTTCCGTCCATGTTGTACCTGCAACAAATATCCATAAATACAATACAACAAATCAGTTTATTCCGAACCCTTATGCCAGTTATAAAACATGTTTTTCTATTGTTTCGCCATCTTCCGGCGTTAAACATGCAATATTAAATTGTTTGTATTGAAAAATAAATCAACCAGCCAGAAATGTAAATACAATCAAAAGCTAAGCATATAGAATCCAAAAGACATTAATTAATAAGGCGAAACTGTCTAGAATACCATTATCCAAAAATTTCTGTCATAGTTTACATAATTCGTCAAATATATCGTGAAGTCAATCCCACAGGTTAAGCCTCAACCCCATGATCAAAGAATAAATCAAACATAATAAGATATAGTTCCACCTAAATATAATTATAAATACTGAGAAAGTGTTTACATGTTAATTTACGTTTATAATAAAAACTTTAATAACAATTATATATTTCTGCATTACAGTTTTTTTTAAACTAGTTTTTCTTGGCGAGAATAGCTTAAACAAATAAAACGGTTAAACAAGACATAACTTCTGCGAGGTTTATTGTCTGTATATTATCAAAGATTACAAACCTGACTTCGGGTAGGTGATGATAAATACGTCGTCAGGTTTTACTTCAAAATCTTCTAGGCCTTGCAAAATAGACGGAGGTACAAAATATCCCTGAAGTAACACATCTTTATAAAACTGTGCTTTAGGGATGGAACGAATGTACGCCACTTTAACAGGGTCGTTGTCGAGAAAGGGATATTTTTCTGCCGGTATCACTTGGTTTTCCTTCTCAGTCTTAGCCTTGCTTCGTGTAGCGTTAATAATACTGCTCAGTGGAGTGTTATACAAGAATTTCACAGACAGCATGGCTTCCAGCTGAAAATATTTCACCTGTCGTTTTACAGAAAAAACAAAATACAAACAATAAATGAATGAATAGTTTAGATACAGCGCGTTAATTTACCATGACTTTTTTTTTTTCAAAGACACTGAATGTTGTAGAGCAAAGTTAATTAGTTACCGACAAGAAAGAAAGCTTTACTAACATTAATACAAAAACACATCACTTATAAACATGTTTTAGACATTAAGAAATCTGTATAACATACGCTTTCACTAATACTTAAAAACTGTATGAAACGTCATCTGATCTATTTTCTGTCCTAACTGGCAGCTTGAAAGGTGGTGGAAAGATTGTACATTTAATGTAAGTTTCCCCAAATTTCTTCAGTCCAATTCTCTCAAAATCCAACGAGTCCAAAACAACCTTCTTGCATAAACCCGTGACCTCAACCTGGAAACACAGTTCTAGCCATAGAAACGCTGCTTGAACGTCGGAATTTACTATCATATGGCTTGCTCATAGTGAAGTGCCATTATTATAGAGAACAGCAGTCCTTTTTTTTTTATATAACTACCAGTTCTTCACACAATAAGATTTAATCTCATTTGATAAACGGCAAAATGAGACCAAATCTCATCGAAAAGTTCCAGATTGACTGCTCCCAATTCAAGTCCTAAATTTTAACTTTTCAAACTAACACACCACGAGGCAGGTTGGTAATATTTCAGTGTTTTATTTGTTGGACTTCGCCCGTCAGTCGAGAGTCATTCCCAATTTACTAAAAGGTAAGGCGTCTAGTCAACAACGCTCACCGCCAATTCGTGGTTCGACTAATGAAAACTGACCGTCACTGTTACAACGCACTCACGGTCCCGAAATACAGAACTCGACTTTTGTTTTGCCAGTAACAGGGCTTGAACCTCGGGTCTAAAGAACGCCACGTTAATCACTAACCCACGCTCATTTAAGTAATTTCATTGGATGGCACCTATCACACTTAGTTAGAAATTGTATAACCGCGTTAACGTTCAAAAGAAAAAGAAAAATCAACCAGAACCGTCTCGACTAACACAGCGAAACAAAACAAAAACTAGGTGGAATTTAAACCGGAAAGCATTTTATACCTTATTTTCCACCATTTATTTGTTTTTTTTTTTTTTTTACATTTATGTAACAAAACCTTTTAGAATTAATGATGCAAAGTATTCCAAGACAAACGAAATTCTTGCGCGTCTCTGGTTTTGTATATGAACAAGAATATAACCGAGGGATACTGCAAACTGCAACGGGCATCAAAGATAACGTTAACAGAGTGTCACAAGCACCTGGTGGCGTTGTTGTTGCTTTTTCCAACGATCGTAGGAGGCTAGAAGTTGTACATTATCTTTAAATTATAATGCTTAGAAAGGCTGAGAATCACATATATACATGTTTAGTAATTTGTGTAATATTATATCATGAATAATTATGGTAATTATATCTTTTCTTACTGGCCTATGATGTTTCCAATAACAATGGTGTTAAATAACCTTTTCACCAGTTCACGCTGGCAACTAGGCCTATCGCACAAAAACCGAGGTTACTTTCAGGACGCAACACAAAGCCTCAGTTGAAACTATACGTATAAATAATTTATTGGAATTATACACTTTTCTTACTGGAAGACCAAACTATTTCAGTTAATACTGCAATATTACATAACCAATTATAAACAAAATGCATCAGTAGCGTATTTGTTATATTATCAACGAAGTAACGAATCAAGTACCTTTTCTAACAATAATAACGCAACAATAATATATTCGTTAGAAATTATATCACAAACTACAGACGAAGCATTAACCAAATATTAAGACACCATTAATACTTGTGAAATAACGTAGTTTTATGTGTGAACTGACAGTGCATATTTTCCAACGCTGTATTTGTAATACACTTGAAATGGTAAGTAGGAACATTTTTTTTCTAATAACACAACAATGGTGTATTTTAAATGTCAGAACTTGTTGCATGTATATGCAAGTGAAAATTTAATATTAACAGAACAACGATCATCTGTTCCTTCGTCCCCTAACAACACGTTCTATTCTTTCATGTTACTTTATCTACTAAAACTACATGCAGTACAGACATGAACGACAGTGTAAACATCACCATTCAAGATTAGGATAACAATTTTTGATATGATTTTCCTCTCTTAATACTACTGGTATATTTCGTTTATTCAACCTCTGTAAAGTGCCCAATGTGGTCACCAGCGTCTGCCAAACAGAACACCATATTTACTTTTATTTGAATTTAGAAAAGGAGTGTTATTCCTGTTACTAGTTCACACAAAGTCTTATTTACACCAACAGGACACGTGCCATTCTCAATAACACTTGTAAAAAAAAAAAAAAACAATATTCCCCTCCATTAGTATTGTATATATTTTCCACACGGCATTAAGACAGTGCAGATTAAGACAATTTTGAAACGACTGAGATGCTGTGCACCTAGTGAACAAATTAGGTCCTTCGAAAGTGCTTTGTTAATTCGTTTTCAGCGCCAGCCACGTAGGTGGCTATTTGAACTATATACACGAAATATTATATGCGTTCTTTCCTCTCAAATAATACATGTTGTGATATCACGAGCGACTTGCTAGCAGTTTCTTTAAAGTTAAACCCGTTTTCCCATTTCGTGGGGAGCAAAAATGGATAGGTAAAGAAAGAAAGACAGACAAACAGTTAAGCAGGGATAAACAGATAAACAATAACAGAACTCACTTTAATCGTGATGTCCATGTAAAGTCTGTTTGCTAACATTTCATTCACAATGTTTTTTACAAAAATGAGTGAATTTCTCACCGCATATTTATCTATTTACCTTTACACCGTCTACCAGAAAGTCACTGTTCTGTGTGTGGATTTTTAATGCTAAGTTTTGAGGTTTGATCCCCATTTTATACATAGTGCATACAACCCATTATGTAGGTTTGCCTTAAGAAGACAACAACACTAAGATGCCTTTGTATCTACGCCGGATAAACCTTTATACGAAAATAAGTATCAAAATAATTCAACAAAAAAGAGGATCTGTCAGCAGCTGTTAAGAGAGAAAATCAAAATTTGCTTGTATTTTATCACAAACATTAAAAAAGAAAGAAAAACAATACAACAAAACTTAGAATAGCACGTTATTCGCCAGAGAGCGCAGTGAGTGTTTTATACGAACAGTATAGAGCGGGTAATTATTCGGAATCGATAGTATTACCATCGAGACTAAATCAATAAAATGTCCTCATCTCACTAGCTGTGGTAACCCCTCACTTACTGGATATTAGCGTTTGAAACTGTCTTTGGTAGTTTAATCATACCAAATTCACTCCACATACAAAGACAATTGGCGCTGTATCGCAGAGCAAATAAATTCTTTAAAAAATGAATTAAGGGTAGAGAACACCAGTTACAAATGCGTTACATGTAATGGATTATTTATAAAATAACAAAAACAATAAATACATAGAATAATACGATCGGAAAAAAAAACAACCTATTGAAAATTTTATGTAATGTAAATATATCATACGTAACTAAGAGATTACAATTAATCTTAACATTAATTACTTCCATATGACTACAAGTCTCCAACAGGACCTAACTTCATCACCTCTGTACAAATGATAAGTTACTGTCTTCACAAATCTGTACTACGTTATATATACCAGAGATTTATATACAGTCTCTGCTAGGTCCCAAACAAAAATTGTTAAATCATTAGTATTTGTTGTTTTAGTTCAGTTTTATTTACAGTTAACCAAAAATATTTTAAAAACTAAAATAAAAACATTGCGATATGAAAGGCTTCTCTCCAAGTTCTTCAGTTCAAACAATTTTTTTTTTTTTGTTAAGGCTACAATAATGGACCATCTAGCTGGCATCGAAACAAGATTTTTAGAGTTACAATCCTTTAATACTTACTACCGAGTCACCGTCATCCACTCTCACAATCGTAAAGTTACAATAAAAACTACAATAAAGCCCAATACAAGCACTTGTTCGCGGCTATTTCCGATGGAATACATATCCAGTCAATACAGAATATAGACTGTTCTTATCTCGCGTGACTCAATAAGGTCGGGTATTGTGAAGTCACTGAGAGACTTAAAACTGCAACCTCATCGTTATCACGATGATTCCTGTATGCCCTTCTATACCTGTACAGTTTTCTCTGCAAGTGTTCAACTAAAAGTAGGCTTTATTTGACTCGAAATGACACGTGCAGAAGAAGACATTAAAACGAATGTATGAAACTGTAGATTGCTATTTCTTCCTGGCTGTTACTATACCAGCTGTATGTAGTACAGGTTTGTTTTATCGTTTGTTTGTTTTTTTTGTCTCACGTAACAACACTCATGGAAGGAATCCTCAATAGTCGAAGTTGTAATTATATCTCAAATCGGTGAAGAGATAGGGATACGAGCTAAAAGTTTGTACTTGAAAAACAAACAAAGGAACAACAGTTCAGAGTCGTCTTATGAGCCACTACGCCGCGGCTACAAAATACGAGAGAGTAAAAGTAAAATAATAGTCACCAGTCGGTGTTACTAAACCACTTGTTGAAAGGCACGAGGTTAATAAATATTCAGTGCATGTGTCAAGTTTATAACAGGTACATTAGCGTGAAGTATACCATGTTGCTATAGCAACAAAAATATTGAATGCCAACGTTTACGATTGGCTTTCTTCATCACTAATTGTTTCCTAACTTTTTAATACAAAACAGTACAATAAAATTCATTACTGCTTTTTTAGTAAACAATTAGTACGACCGCGTAGTGTTAAGTTATAGATGAATTTATTACTGAAAACTGTTCTTTCTTAATAATCGAAAACTTCGGGCCTAAATTCCCAAACCACGCCCCCTGCTCTATTTCTGAAGAAGTCAACTTTACAAGCATTTTATCAAAATTAAAACACTGAAAATAATTTGGGTTGATAAATTGGTTTATCAAATACTGTACCTAGTGAAACCTAGCGAGGACTAAAAATAATAGTGACGGTTAAACCGCGATATCCTACCACGTTCTGGTTCAATAAAATTTCAAATATTTCCTTAACTAAGGTTAAATATTTAGGTTTAACCTTTCACAAACCGAGATATTACTGGCTGTAGGAAAGAAATGGGACTGAAGTCCAGCAACCAATTAATTTTGGGAAGGGGAGACTGATTCTTCTGCATTGTATTTCAAAACTGAGTAAGCACCCCTTCAAAAACAACCAAATTTAATGTTTTACATTTTACCCTGTCACTGGCTTGCCAGTGACCACCAAAACCTACGCAATTGAACTACACATTTGATAAACATGTGTTATCATTACTTAGGTTACACAACAAACATTTTTAAATAATGTAAAACTGATTAAGGACAGCACATGTCAGTAACGCACCACATTTCGTCTGCTCAAAATAGACAATCAACCAATTAGAGAGCTTACAGAACAACGCACGTGAATACGCTACGAGTTTGAACTGGCATGTTTCCCAACTCTTCACGACAGCAACTGTAATAGAAACATTTTACGTGGAATGTTGTATAATATTGAGTTCAAACTCGAGTGTCTAAAGTACTGTATTATGTGCATAATTAAAGGTAAAGTGTACAGTAACTAATATCTGCATTAGGAAACTTAAAGTTTGTAACACACCGTGTTGTGTTTGTCACTCCCGATGCATCACTTACTAAACTGTTTTACCACAAAGCTAAACGCAGAAGTACAAGCGCGGTATTCGACCCCAGATTTAAGCTGACCCACTAGTGACAGAGAACTCGGAGCTTAGCGTAAATTGAGTATGGGGCTCCGGAGCGTGTAGTTCATCTTTTATTCGTCTTTCCTCTTTACCAAAATTTTCCTTGAATAAACTACTAATATAATAAAGAAACACTGAATAATAAACACGAATTATGTGAACGAAGGATGAACACAGGCTTTTTTATTTCTATTTATCTACTTTAAGCCATGGGCATTGATGGGCACGTGTCCCAGATGTATTTCACACCGTCCTAAACCTATATTACATTGCAATTGTGTTTCGATTATTTTGAATATCAGCTTCTTCTTGGGGCCCAAGCCTCGAATCTTTTTGACGCCTCTGCTTTCGGATATGAACTATTCTGTAGTCGTAGGTTTCAGTTTCGATGACACAGAGCACCACGTGAATGTGTTTACACTTGTACCGATTTAAACCGTAACCAGATTTGACGAGAAAAATGGTTTTGTTACACGCATTATTTCGCGCATTTTAAGCTATTTAATCAATAAAAATGGGCAGAAAAAATAATACTGTACACCGATAGACAAAAAGGCTGGAAACTCGTGTGTCTAAACATGTCGGCGTGCTTGCACTGAGATGCATCGCATTCTCAGATTTCCCATTAAGTAGTTGGGTGGAAACTGTAAAACAAAAAGGCCAAAGAAAGTATTGTCGAGGACAAACCGAATTAATCTGAAGTAAGTTCCGACTGAGGTTGACGTACAGAACAAGACCGGAAAAAAGTTTAAACATTGAAATATCCCTAACAAGTAAATATTGTAGTACGTAGCACCTTTAATAAGAGAAGAACTGTGTATGTCTGATTTTCAAATTTAAAAATTTTAATTCGCTTTATTTTAGACTAAAAAAGTATGGCATTATGTATTGAAATCAACAGAACAATCCTTCTAAAATCGCAGTTGCTACCTGTGCATCTGATTATTACTAACTTCCATACAAAGGAAGGTGTATTTCCTAGATCGACGGCCCGGCATGGCCAGTTGGTTAAGGCACTCGACTCGTAATCCCAGGGCCGCGGGTTCGAATCCCCGTCACACCATACATGCTCGCCCTTTCAGAGGTGGGGGCGTTATAATGTAAAGGGCACTCCCACTATTCGTTAATAAAAGTAGCCCATGAGAAGGCCGGTGGGTGGTGATGACTAGTTGCCTTCCCTCTAGTCTTACACTGCTAAATAAGGGACGGCTAGCGCAGATAGCCCTCGCCGTGTAGCTTTGCACGAAATTCAAAACAAACCAAAGCCAAACTTAGATCATCACCTGACTTATCAATTGAATATATCACTGTCGATTTCTAAATAGTAGGTCTGCGTTACAGCAGTCATCCCCACGAGAAAGGGCATGTGACACCCGAGCTGAAAGACTTAGGTCCGTGAATAACTAAGGTGCCATGAACGTTAGTTGCTCTCTTGACCCACATTCTATAGTAAAACTAATTACTCAATGCATAGAGAACTTTTAATACATAAGCTAGGAGTGGATTGATACGAAAAACATGGTACGCCTGCATATCAAATGTGTAGTAGTTGAATGTTTGCACGCGTTACAATATTATGCCTTTCTTGCACTGTTTCTGTGATTTATCTGTTACAGATGCTCTTCTTACTTACTCGTAGTTTAATTGCTCTACTATTACCACTAAAAAACAGGCTTAGGTATAACTGAGTCTATGAGGATGTGTACTCAAAGTTTTACCTTGTCGCTGTTATCCTTCGTACAAGCTTGTTATAATGGAAAATGCGTCGTCGGAAAAATGGTGCATAATCATGGTCGCCAAAATATATATAAGAAACGGTGGAGGACATAGTTTGAAGGGTTGAATGGGTCATGTAAGAGTTTTTCTAAAGTCAGTTTACTTTTAACAGTAACATTCGATATATAATGGTCAACCGGTAAAATTTACTCGAATTTCACAAACATATTTATATCAGTTCATACATCAATTTATATTCGCTTCAATAAATTTTGTTCTTTTGTTTCTTTCCCACTTCATTTGCACCTAAGAGTCCTCCCGTGGATCAGTGGTAATTTTATGGACTCATAAGGCAAGAGCCTGAGGTTCGATTCCTTGCGATTAACAGAGTGCAGATAACTATTGTTTACATTTGCGAGAAAACTACTACAAATAAACGGCACCTGAGAAAATAACTGGTAATACGTGGAGTTGTATCGCTGAAAAGCCTTGGTACATGTCCCTGACCTCGTAAACCCTGGTAAGTCAGGTTCTAAACCCACTGCGCTTCACTTTTTCAAAACAAATATACATCAACTTCAATGGGCGATAAATCGCTGTTAAAAATGTGTACAAAACAAATGTAACTAGTTTATATTATTAATGTAAAAGGTGAACTCATTTTCTTTAATTTTGTTTACATTGACTCAAAACCAATATGCTGACGTCATCATTTCCATAGTTAAATTCAAATATGGCGTATTCTTGTAGCAGTTCAACGAACATGATTCAGCAACCGACGTCACATGACTCTATGGTTGCACCTTGTAGACTAATCCCCCCTTCATTTATTAATATACGAAACAGTTAAAAGCTAATGATGACCAGGTACGTTGAATCCAGGTGCTTACAAAATGCACGTTCGAGGTCGCTTTGCTAGTTTTATCAACGACAATGTCGAGATAAAAAACGTTATATCAGATAGTGTAGGGGCAGTGATTTACTGTTTGTGACATCATCCGGAAAAAAAAAAACAGCTTTTACTTATTTCATACATAGATTTAACAAACAGCAAACTTATCAAAGTCTTTTTTTGGCGGTCTATATCAAACATTGGTTTGATTGGTTAGGAGGGGGGGGTTTCGAAAACGCCCGGGTTATGTTGTACCCTACCTCGGTGTTAACTTGATTTCTTGAACCTTCATTTGTTTGTTTGTTTTTTACCTCACGGATTAACTAATTATATCGTTCGAGATTGCGTTGGTCGCGTCAATAGTACGTACGACTCCAACTATCTTCGACCAGCGTATTTCAAGATGTAATAGAATGATTCACATGTTTATCCTTTGCTCGCCCCCCCCCCCTGTACACGTTATCAACACCAAGTCAATTAAATACATATTTTATTCCCCTGTACTTGCTTTGTATATATTCATGTATTTTAACCAAGAAACACTAAACATTTATGTCGTGCTCCTAGTACTTTTTGTGCACGTATTTCTGCACGAGTGAGAAGACACGGTGGTCAGTTCTCTACAATTCATATGCAAAAACGGCTCGTTTGGGTTGAGAAGATATTTTACATAAAATATTTTCTCAACCCAAACTAGCCGTTTTTGCATATAAATTTCTCAACAAGTGGGTTTCTCGACATCACTGATTATCTCTCTACAATTCATTCATGATGACGAGAAACCCACGTCAAGTAAAAATGGGTTCTCAAAACTTGTATTAAAATAAAATAGAGAACAAAGTTTCGACCTTCTTAGGTCATCTTCGGGTTAATAAAGAGAGTTTGCAAGTGACCATTGCCGCGCATATACCTTAAGGACGAGAGTATAAACGGGTACAGGATTGTAGGGGCGCTGCAGTACATGTTATGTTATTAATTAATATAGGTTTAAAGGTGTACCTTTATATTGGTTTAATTTTGGTTTTAGTTGTATAAATAGGACTTTGATTTTGCGTTTGTTTATATTTGTTTCCCCACTTAGTATCTTGGTGTTTTCTATGGTTATGTTGTATTTATCTGATTTACGGTGTTCAAAAAACGTGTGAAGGTGACTTGTGTTCTTTGAATCTGGTTTCCATTTTTCCACTTGTTTCTCCAATATAGAAGTCGTGGAAGTTATCACATTGAATTTTATAAATAATGTTGGTATGGTGTTTGTCAGTGTAGTTTTTACATACTATGGACTTTAGTTTTGTTCATGGTTTTGAATACATTTGGTGTTTTCTGGAATGGTTGTGTTTTGTTTTAAGTTTGTTTTTTTATATACATGTTTGTTATTTCTTCGGTGATATCGGGAATACATTGCAAACAACAATGTAAGGTTTTGTAGTTGTTGTATCTTGGGATTTATTGTTAATTATTAATAGATCAATCCGACAATTAAGCAATGAAAATGACTCAACTTTGCAGGAACACTTCGAAATATCCCATCTATCGAAATCAAAGCTCGTCTTGAAGACTGTTAGAAAACAAGTGACCCATTTTACAAAAACCGAAAGCACCAACAAAAGAACGGGAAACAACTACCAAAACGAAGACATGTTCGACAACAAATCCATCGACAACCAAAAAATTATCTTTCCAGGTCGAACTGGAAACATTTCAAAACAATATCTTAAAATAACTTGTTTTTTAAAGACGTTTCACACAAAACCATCAGCATAATTTCACAGAAAACTAAAAAAAAGAACCTCACACAAAGATATTACTTCTATCAGCAACCTAAAACAAGACAACAACGTCGAAATTCTAAAAGCAGATAAAGGCAATGCTACAGTTATAATGAACACATTCAAACAAATGACCAACATTTTATCAGATACAAACAAATTGAAACTAATGCACACAAATCCAATAAAAAACACGCGAAAACCAATTAACCAAAATACTACTACAAATGAAAAAAAAATCTCGGAAAAATTCTCACCTACGGAAAACCGATTCACACACCCCACAACTATACGCCACCCCCAAATATCACAAACCCGATTGTCCACTACGACCCATAATACTGACCAGCAAATAATTCAACTACAACCTCGGTAAATACACAGCATGGACATTTTTTAAATATGTAACATCAGTCGGCTCTGTTTTCAAAAACGTTTAACTTTTATTCCTAATCAACTAAACCATAGCCTTAATTGGTCAGTTTTGATGTAATCTCCCTCTGGGTGTCCCAACACCGAAGCCAAGAAGATACCTTTAGAACTTTAGAACCAAGACCCCAACCCATTGACACACCCTCAATAACCAATTAGCAACCTTTATAGAATTCACTACCACCAAAATTGCCTAAGTATGGGAAATCCGGTGTCACCAGTTCTAACCAACATCTTTATGGCACATATTGAATCTCAAGCGATCAATTCAGTCTTACACCCACCACTATACTGGTACAGTTATGTTGATGATGCAATTGGTGAATTCATATCCACAGGACAGTATTTTCAGCTACGTTAAAACTATCCACCTCAACATTTAGTATTTTCCTGTTCACAGGTGAACTTGTCTCAAGATCACTAGAACTTATACACAATTCAAAACAAATCCACAGAAAAATCACCCATACTGGATTATACGTTCCCTGGAACTCAGCACGTGAAACAAAGCAAAAACTCAACATATTAAGAAATCAAATAAACACAAAATTACTTTCACCTGCTAAAATTAACGATGAAATCAACAAAATAAAACACTTAATCAACATAATTTCTTCAAAAACCGTTGAGAAACATACACACATCTAAATCAAAAATAAAGAAAACCATAAATTCCAAGATACAAACTACAAAACTTTGCACTTTTACATACCATATGTTCCTGATTTCAGAGAAAAATAACCAACGTTTGGAAAAAAAAAAAGCAACTTAAAACACAACATTCCAGTAAACACCAAATGTATTCACAAAACAGATACAAAACTAAATGTAAAAACCTACATTGACAAACACTAAACATGATTCATAAAACACTGCCACAACTTCTATATTGGAGAAACAAGCAGAAGAATGAAAACCAGATTGAGAGAACACAAAAACACCACACGTTTTTAAACACTGCAAATCAAACACAAACAACATAACCACAAAAAACACCCAGATATTAAGTAGGGAAACAAATATAAACAAACGCAAAATCAAAGTCCTACTTATACAGCAACTAAAACCAAAATTAAACCAATATGAAAGAACACCTTTATACCTATACTAATTAATCACCTAACATCCAACTGCAACGCCACCTACAATCCCGTAACAGTTTACATTCTCGTTAGTTGCAAACTCTCTCTTTGGTTGGCTTGATGTTTTATAGCGCAAAGCAACCACGCTATCTGTGCCGAACTTCCGGTAAAAATTAAAAAAAAAAGTATTGAAATTCATAAAAAGAAATTAAAGTAAAACAAAACAAAGTTTAATTATTGAATTAAAAATATAAATAACATTAAATACAATTTTTATATCTAGTTTACAACAGTAAGAGAAAAACTACAGTAATACAAGTTAAGAACTTTCTGTATCATAACTGTAATTATCATAACTCACCAGGAAGGCTAACGAGTAGTTCAATAACCACCATTAGTCACCTGAAGTTAACCTTTCCAATCCATGTTTCCAGTTATTTGAAGTTACGGCCATTTTCTAATTTCAAATCGAATACCTTGATTCTCAAAAGGGAATCATTAAAAAAGGTCTACTGTATATACTAGAAAATGTAAATAGCATTGAAAAGATTAAAGGCCCTTAAAAAACTAAAAACATTTCCACAGTGGACAGTGTCACCATTACCAATAACACTAACGGTATGGACAAACCCTGGGACATAATATGGTGAAAATGGTGCCGTCATTGAGTCATAACGACGGCAAGAAAGTAAAATGTGGTTTATTGTGATCCGAGTATTACACAAACTATACACTGGTGCATCACTTCCAGATAAAAGAAAACGATGAGTTAAAAAACTGTGACCAATGCGTGGTCTAGTTAGAACAACTTCCTCTTTCCAATCCTTGTGGAAGCAAGACAACCAAAATCCAATAGAGGGTTTTTATTTGGAAAAAAATGTTTTCACGTTGCTCACTCCAAGTCAACTGCCAACTGTCATGGAGCCACACCTTGAACACAGGACCATAGTCCATGTATGGAACAGGCACAGCAGTGATAGTACCAGAGCAGATAGATTTAGCTGTGGTGTCGGCGAGCTTGTTCCTGCAAATACCAAAGTGGCCTGGTATCTAAAAACTAGATAGAAATATATGTTAAAGAGAAATGGGCCAGTCGGTTTCGAATATCGACTAGAACAGGGTGAGAACTAACGTGAAGCGATTCCAGGGCCAGTAAAGAGCTAAGCGAATCAGTATAAATAGTGCAGTTTGAATACTGCTCAGCTTCTATGTGATCCAGGCCAAGAGAAATGGCATACAGTTCAGCAGTGAACACAGAAGCTGTAGAAGGGATTCTGTAAGCAACCACCGAACCACAACAAACCATGGCAGAGCCCACACAGCCACCTGATTTTGAACCATCTGTATAAATAGGAATGGAAGGATGGTTCAAAAGATGTTCAGCAAATAACAAACAGTATTTCCAATCAGGATTGTCTGCTTTTCTTAGATTACTTAAAGATAGGTCACATTTGGGGACTGTAATAAGCCATGGTGGGATGGGCTGACCAGTAGATAAAGCAATGTTATCCAAGGACAGACCCAATTCATTTAACTGCGCCCTGATACGAAGGCCAAAAGAAGCAATGGCAGACTGTTTGGTCTGAAAAAGGATGGCCCATCGAGAAAGGAAAACACAACCCCAGGTGGGTAAGGAACGAAGTTTCGAAGCATACAGTAAAGACAGTTGTAAACGGCAGAGGTGCAAAGAATGTTCATGAGACTATGTATAAGCTCTGAACTGGGAAGTGCAGAAAGCTCTGGTGCAGAGCCAAAGTCCTTGATGATGAACAGGGTTCAGCATCTTTAACGCAGACGTCTGGCAGAGCCATAGACCAGTGATCCATAGTCTAGTTTCGACTGAGTAAGAGCATGATATATCTTTAGCATAGAACACTGTGTTACTCCCAAAGAAGTGGAAGAGAGAACACGGAGGGTGTTCAGTACTCTTGTACATTTGACCCATAGCTGCTTGATATGTGGTATAAAGGTCAGCTTACAGTCAAACATAAGCACCAAGAACTTTGTCTCAGGGACCACAGGCAGCGCAACTTCACCAATACGAAGTTAAGGATCAGGGTGAATACCCCATTGGCGACAAAAGTGCATGCAACCGGTTTTAGAGAGAAGTTAAAGCCGTCTGCTGTGGTCCACTTCAATAAACGATTGAGGGCAGTCTGTAGCTGCCGCTCAATATACCTCATGTTCGACGACTGAAATGAGATGTGAAAGTCGTCGACAGAGCCCGTTAGCAACAGTAAGAGGGAGTTGTTCAGTGATGGCATGAATTTTTATACTAAAATGCGTGACACTCAGAACACAGCCCTGAGGGATCCAAGTTCCTGTAGAAAAGAACAGGAAAGTATCAATCTCAAACGAAGTCAGAATTTCCTGTCCATTAAAACTTTCTAATAAAAATGGGCAAATGGCCACGCAACCCATATAAATGGAGGTCTCCCAAGATGTCATACCTCCATGTTGTATCATACGCCTTCTCAATGTCAAAGAATATGGAGATAAGATGTCATTTGAGAAAGGCTTCTCTGATTGACGTTTAGTCAAATCACATGGTCCATGGTGGAGTGCTGTCGTCAGAACCCACACTGAATAAGCGACAGGAGGTAGTTTGATTCGAGGAACCAAACAAGACGAGAATTAACCATTCTCTCTTCCGTCTCACAAAGAAAACTCGTCAAAGTAATTGGACGGTAATTTGAAGGAATCTTGGGATCCTTCCCAGGCTTAGAGAAATGGTGCTAGACATCAGGAAAAACATTCTCCTGCCAAATCCGGTTAAAAACAATCAGAAAACTAGCAATAGAAGCAGAAGATAGGTAGCACAACATTTCATAGCATACATCATCAGGTCCGACCAATGTACACTCAGACCTATGAAGAACCAGTTTGAGTTCCACCAGTGTAGAGGGACGATTATAGTCATAGAGACAATCAGCTCGAAAGGAAAGAGGTGATCGCTCTGCCCAAGTCGTGATGACTAAGAAGGTGGAGGAAAAAGCAGAAGTGCTAGATACCTAACAAATGCTATCACCTAGAGTATCGGCGATGCTCCGGGTATAAGCTACTTCTTGGCCATCAGAGAGCAAGATCGAGAAAAGAACAGAATCATATTACCCACTGACCTTTATAATCTTGTCCCATATGACTTTGGAACTGGTGGTAGAATATATGCTGGTTGTGAACTTAATCCAAAGATCCTTCTGGCTTTGGCGTCTTACACACAGAGTACATGCACAGGCTTGCTGGAAAGCGATACGGTGCGAGATTGTGAAATACCTACGAAAAGGCCCATTTCTGAAGCTTCCTTGCCATGTGTCAGGCAGAATTCCACCATGGACGAGGATATCGTGGAAAACGTGTCGAGGTTTTAGAAATACATTGAGCAGCTGCTTGTATAATACAGTCAGTTACTGCTGTCACACAGTCGTCTATTAATGGCTTACAGACGATGGCAGAATCAAATTCTGCGAGAGCAGTTAAAGAAGACCAGTTTGCTTGATCCATCTTTCCCCCTGAGTATGCAGATCTAGTGGTATCGACCACAGCTAGTCTCTCTCGAAATAAGAAAATGATCACCGCCTCGTGGGTTACTGTCAACCCTCCAAGAAAAATGGGAGAATAATGAAGGGAAGCAAACAGAGATTAGTTTGGAGACAGATCCGTCTGCATTACTACTGTAGTAGTGGAACGAAGTGCAGCAGCACACGTCCAAGATGAAGTGGTGGACAGCAACTTTCAAGCCTCAGAATAAGTAATGTTATGAATCGTTTTCAAATGCTGCACCTCTTTTCTTCCAACCATTTAGGGCAAGAACAAAAGTGGTGGTGAGAGCAATTCCAACTGATGCAATGTGGGTCCGTTTCACACCCATAGGCATTGTGATCGTTGCCATCGGAACGAGCACATGTCAAGAAACCACGACATGACGTCCTCAAGTGACCGAACTGCTGACACTGGAAACATCTGAGAGGGCTTGGAATGTATGGCCGTACTGTGCAATTAAGATAACTTAGCTTAATGGTGGCAGGTCGAAGTGATGATGCAAGTGTCAGAATGAGGACATTGGTCGGCATCATAATTCCATCTTTGTGGGTGGAGATGCACCTCACTCCAGAAACTCCTTGGGTGGAGAAACCAGTGAGAATCTCTGACTTGGGGATGTTCTTCAAATCCCTCTCAACAATAACTCGTCGTGACTAATTCAAAGCAGCATGAGGTGTAACCTCAATAGGTATATCCCCAATCACCTTTGAATGCAAGAGGAGTTCACTGTGTTGAAATGTTGATGTTTCCACCAATATATCACCAGAGCAAAGCTTCTTTATTGACTTTGGAGAGCCAGAAAGTCCCTCTCGTCCCTTCTGAATGAAAAAAGGAGACATCTGCCCTAAAGGTTTATCTGAAAAAAAATGTAGGATAAGAAAATGAGGTATAGGTGTTACAGATGTTGAAGATTGCTGCTCAGAATCTTCAAAACGTGGTTGTTTACCTATGGACTGTTTATTCACTACTTTATTTAAATTTTTATATCGAGGATACACAATAAAAAAGAATATTTCGGTGCTCACTGACCCCACCCATCATGGAGCCCTACGAGGGGACGCACTGTAGTGCCAAGCAAGGACACCATTGCAACGTCACGGTTTCGGGATCACTATACGACGACGTTTTATTTCAACATTTATCCTGCACAGTTTTTTTCCTACTCCCTGTAGAAACTTTGGCATTCCTCACTGGTAAACTGCAAGATATTCTGCTTTCATGTACACTTCGTAAAAAATTACCTTGGTACGTAACTGCACACCTAACTCGTTCAGTTCTTGGCATTCTTGAAAGCATCAAGCGGCTGTACATCTGATTCGTATAGTCTGAAAAATACTAGGCAGACAACAGCTGTACAGCTAAATCTTAACACTTTGGCGATGAATAAGTTTATTACTTATCTTTTACGGTTGAAACATGTTGTACAAAAGACACGTGACTTTCTTCCCAGGACTTCAGAATTATCAGGCGATATTCTCGACTAGTGATTAACTTACCCTGTTTAAAGATTACTTAATCTCGCCCTCAACGCCTCACTGGCTAGTGCAGAAAGCTATTGGGTGATTGCACAAAATTCAAAAAAACGAATAATGAAACGACCAATTATCTCAACTAGGCCTAAAATCCCTTCAGTAGTGGAAAGACGAATGTAACAGATTGTATGGTTTCCATAATGAACAAAATTTGTACAGAAGATGGTAAAAGAAAGATACGTCACTCTTCATAACGGATACCTTGTACACTTGATACAGGAAATAAAAACGAAGAAATAGATGAAAAAAAATTACAGACATATCCACCTATGTCAAAGGTCTTTTCTGAAATATACAGAGGATATGGAAGCAATATAAAGTTCAAACAAAATTCGGTAGCCCCAACATAATATAGTCGTTGTTACTATAGGCCAAACTCTCTAGAGAGACAACTCTAATAAGAAAAAAAACAAACAAGAAGACTATTTACATTATTCCATTACATATATTGATTCTAGTACATTGGAAAAACAAAAGGACCAGTAAGAGTCGGATTTCAGGAACATAACAGAAATTAGACTCGGTAATAACGAACGTTCTGTGTGAAAACAAAACTAAAATACTAAACAAAAATAATGGGATTTGAACCCCGCGTACGACAGATGAAGACAAAAGAAACTTCCCACGTACATTTAACCAACAACACTGGGAAACCTTGGATGGGAGCCAAAAGATTACGGATACCCCAGTTGAAACCATTCTTGTTGATTGAAACGATACAGACGAGTGGATGGTATATGAGAAAATAGTCATGGGATTGAACCACAGACTTTTTCAAGACTTCCTTAAAAGATGCCAGCAGGTATGGGATATACGGTAATTAATGTCTAGTAATACAAGGAGCATTTAATTAATGGAAGTTTATAAAACCACCTTCAATATAACAATTAACTATTTGACGTTCAAGGAGTATGATACAGATTCACAAAACAAAAAAAGATAGAGCACGAAAACATTAGGTTTGACAACGTGTTTCAGCACACGTCAAAATGACCAAAATTAATTTCATGTTGTAACTTCGAAGGATGTATTATAGTTTTTATCCTGTTCCTGCTACTGATATATTCGACCATTTTTCCCGTTTCGTTTATTTTCTGAAATACGGTAGTTAGTAGGGCAGTAAATATTAGACTACGCAAACGTTCCAACGCTAAGACCACCTAATAATAGGAAAGCTAGTAATATGGCTAATCGGGTAGGTTGATTACAAAAGCATTTAAAACAAACAATTAAAAAAAAAAACACAGCAAGACAAGCCAAATAATGTCTGTTGTAAAAACATGCATAACTCAAAAAAAGATCACTGACGAACTTCCTAAAGTTCATGTTCACAATTTTAATATACAACAAAATGGCGCGCACAAGCCTAACAACGAACTAAAGAACCGTTTTTCCGTCGTTCGATCTATGCAAACGTCAAATAGCCTTTGCGACACTCATAGCGAAAGATTTAAAAATTCTTATCAAGAATTAGAGTTGCCAACTGAAAACGTTTGCACGAAGAATTTGATGGTCAGTTATCCACTTCTAATAATTTGTACATGAATCAGTTCACTGAAATGTAATTAAAAATACTAAACGAAATAGAAGGGTTATATCTTTCAAGATTGAACACCAACATACGTGAATATTAGGCCTACTGGCCAAACATTTACCTGTTCTTCGAGACGCGATTCCACCTTTTAAAAATGTGCCCTCATAGCATCTGCTTTGTTTGTTGGATCGAAGGCATGTGAACTTGTAGTCTTTATTTTAAAGAAATAAATATGTTGCCGTCGAAGTGGTAGGACTCGAGGAGAAGAAAACTTGTTAATTTAAGATGGAAAAATACCGTTTAACTTTTTTCATTTTCTTTTTGAAGTGTTTTGAACAAGTCGTACTGAGAGTTTGTCACCAAAAATATTTTTCTAAAGTTTAACATGATAAATTATGTTTTATACTTTTGCTAAGTATGAAAGCAATCGAAAGGTATGAGTAGTTCATATGTTTGTTTTTTTAAATTCCATTTACTCCGCGATTGTCCACGTAATTACATCAGTAAAATATTACCGTAAACATCAAACCTTCCTCCTAGAAAAGCAAATGGTTCTGATGAAAGCGTGTATGAAGTCATTGCCCATGCGCAGATCGCTATTAAATATCCCATATTTGGGCGATTCCAAATTTTACAAATGTGCCAAATTATGACGAAAGGGACAATATTATTATTTCGTTAAGATAAATGATGCAACATTTTTCAGTATTTGAATACTGAGTTTTAATCATCGAGTGCCTTCATCGGAGAGGTTGCTTTCTTGGTAGACTTTCATATTTTTTTTACTGGAAAATGTTGTTAACAGATAACTCAATTCTTGTTTTCCAAGAGGAGTACTTGTTTTCGCAATGTACAAATTTGTATCTAATGAAATATTTCTAGTTGCAATAGTTACAAATAAAAATAAGGCTCTCTACTATTTCACAGTAGTTTTAAAACAACCTCGAAAGCTTTTGAGGAATTACTGTAATCTTACACCTGGAAAAAGCATTTAGTTTCAAGAGTTAATAATTTCGTTTTGTGTCTGCTTACTGATTTACTTATTCTATTACAAATTACAGCTTTTACAGTAATGACGATTATTTTTTTAGAACAGCAAAATGTTTTCGATCACTTGTGTGGTTATTCAAGTGTAGATAAAAATGAACGTACCAGTTATCGAAACGTCGTACCTGTTCCAGAAACAAGTAAATATTCTTTACTGTAAAAGCTATAATTTATAATAAAATAATTTCTTTAATAGTGCTAGTCGCGTTCAAATAAAACAACGAAGAAACTCAACATCTTAACATAAAATTAACTGTACTGAGGTCGTGAGTATTCGCAGATTTATAAGCTAGATGGCAGGAAGTTTGTTAATTTGAAAATATTTTTTCTTCGTTTTGGCTCCACCTTTCTGATTATGTAACTCACATCACGATACAGGCAACGGGAACCTATCTTTACAAATACGTTAAAAAACAAAACAAAAGTGTCTGTGGAACAAACAAACAAATTACATACATTCCTAAACAGTTTTAAAACATTAAACAGTGGTAAAAGTTATTGTTTTTTTTACAACTATAGTAATAAAAACATACTGCAATAAATAATATTTTGAATTATAAACAATTGGAAAATAAAATAAGTTATTTTGGAAAACTAGTCTAAAACCAAAAGAAGTAAAAGAAAATAAAGTTAAAATTGTTTAACTAACCTGTCTTTAAAAAACAGTCTCGTATTTAAAGACTACTGCTCATTAGTTGCCTGAATTATATTGGATAGCTGCTTTAAAACTGGACTAAACTGGTGCAACCAACTTCGAGACTCATTTCTTCCTGTGACATATGTTCTAGGTAAGCTTGCTACCTCGCCAAGTACACGCAGGTAAATAACTCATGATCGTGATATCGCTACTCGCCCTCACGTGTACAGGTGACTAAAACCTCTAGCTCTGATCCTACCCCAGTGACGTAGAAAGTGCGTGATTCCAACCATTGGCAGTGCCATTCTTTCCCACTTAGGCACACGAGCTAAAATATCACTTTATTGAAGCTGATTGGACGAACGGAACACTCGCGGAATTATCTTGCTGGACTTTGATCATACTAAGTATCCCATTGCGACATACAAAAAGTAAACAGATTATTGGTGTTAACTGCACATAGATGCAGAGAGTAAAACTTTAATTTAAACGTTTTATTACATGAAACTTAATTTTAAATGTCTTTCTCATTAACAAGAGTTATTGTGTTTATAAACTTTGCTACCCCCCTCTTATTCAACTGAAGCTGAAACATAACCCATCTGACCCGGAATGTTTAAACTTAATTAACACAATGCAAGTTTCACAGCAATAATATAATTCACGAACACGAGTTTTATCTCAAAATTGTAAATTTACAGCGTAGCTTCTCCATAAACAACACTTACAGTTTGCTTTTCATCTACCAACAAATAAATAGCTCAAGATGATCCTATCCTTGACACCTTACATCTCACTAACCACGATAAAAAAAAAAAAAAAATATTGTTTGAGAAAGAATCCAGAAACCTTCTTACTTTGAATCCAGTTAGAATATTCAACATTTTGTAAAGACTTAGTTTGACTGACGTGGGAGTAATTACAAAGATTCAGAAATAGGGTTAAGTTGAATTTTGACTTCCATAGGACATTCCCCATAGCTCATGGTACTCACATTCACATTTTGGTTGAGATTGACCCAATAGGTTCGGAGGGGTTAGGGTTCAAACAAACACATTTCGTTTTGATATGTCATATCACTAAAACACCGTCAAATTCTCATCCTTATATTAATTTACTTCGGTAACATTTTAACTAACTCATCTTAGTGTTTATAATAGTATATTTATGAAAAATATGATGCTCTTTATCTAGAAAGATATTACTATATTTTCGTAAACTGTGGTTTAAACATATGTCTTTATTTTAAATAAGATTTGAAGCTTAACGATTGTTTCGTTTACGTAATTGTTTTACATAAGTTTTAAACATTACTAGAAATCAAGCCCTGAATTTTAACATATTAAGTCTTCCAGGCTTAAATACAATTTGTTTACAAAAGAACCGATTGTTATCTCGTTTGAATATTTCAGTAGACAAATTAAAATAATACCTGGTCTTACGACAAAAAATAAATTGTTGGTTGATGGTTGTCGTTAAGCGTAAGGCTACACGCAATGTGTTATCTGGGCTCTATCCACCAAGGCTATGAAAACGGTCACTTATTATTAAATGTTCTCTTGTATTTAACGTATACGCTACAAACAATGTACTGAACTGACTTACTAATTAATAATTAAGAGGAACCTTCTGGTGCTTTTATACTATCACGATATCTCTCCCCCTCCTCGAAACGTCAGACAATGAGGAAATTTCACTCGCGTATCATCATTACGTCATGCCAAAAATATAACGAAGGGTAACAAAACATAGTTCACAACAATACAGTTAGTGTTAGCTTTTTAAGTCTACTTAAACCGGTCTTTTAAACACAATTTAACTTTATGGAATTTGTGGCAGCAAATAATTTTACCGACAAAAATGAAACAAGGTAAATAAGAATTGTTTTCCACTGTCAGAAATAGATCTGATAATTATGTTCATGAGATAGCGAGCGTTTAGCTCACGTAGATAACGTGACAGAATAGATCAAAATACACATACTGTAGTTTAATTAGCATTGCAAATAACGCTTACGTGAAACTAAGCATACATATCTTATAACACCAGAACTTTTAGACAAATGTATCAAGACTAATAGAAGCAGACACTTTACGTATATTCGTTGACTTCAGTTAAACTGTTTTTGTTGGGTTTTTTTTGCGTATATTTTAACAATAGTGCAAGACAGTACTGTCCATAAACAACTAGTTTTATTGTATATTTCCTGACATAACACGAAAGGTTGTACTTACGTTCGTTCAAATCATTGTATGTATACAGGGTGTCCCAAAAATATGTCTGCACACTTTGAATGATTATAACGTAATCAAACTTTCTTTTTTTTACAGGTGCAACTGATTTGAAGTAATGGCAGAAGCAAGACTAAGCTTTGAGAAAAGGAAATTTATTTTAAAGTACTACTGGAAGTGCGAGAACGTAGCTGACGTGCAAAGACGGTTTAAAAGGGAGTTTCAAACAGATCCACCAACGCAACTCACTATTACTCGCATCAGAGATAAGTTTGAAACAAATGAAACTGTTCAAGACGTCCATAAAGGGCGTTCTGGAAGACCGCGGTCGTCCACCAGTCCACGCGTGAAATAGAGCTGTTGGAAAGTCTCCACCGATCTCCAAGAAAATCTGTTCGGCAAACAGCCCGTGAGACAGGAATCCCAAAATCGAGAGTACATCGCATGTTGAAGCGCGTTCATTGGAAAAGTTCTATTCCAGCATTAATTCACGCCCTCGATGAAGATGATCCTGACCGGAGAGTTGAATTTTGTGAGTGACACCTGGCAAAATCTGCGAAGGATGCAGTTTCCAAACAAGATTGTCTGGAGCGATGAGGCCACATTTAAGTTAAATGGCTCAGTTAATCGTCACAATTGCATGTACTGGGCACCTCAGAACCCGCATGAGACGGTTGAACACCACGTAAGCTGACCAGGGGTTACAGCGTGGTGTGGATTATCAGCGTTGGGCGTAATTGGACCATTCTTTTTCGAAAACACAATCACCGGTCTCGTTTATCTTAACTTGTTACATCTACCATCGTAATGTGAGGACCTATCTTGACGAAAAGATGGATTGGGCGAAGAGATAGTGGTGAATTTCCCCCAGGTTCACCAGACATTACACCTCTGGACTCCTTTTTATGGATATACGTCAAAGATAAAGTTTGTAGCAACAATCAATGAGCTGAGAGCAGCAATTGAGAGAGAATGCACCCTAATACCAAGTGAAATAATTTGTGAAGTTTGCAATTCCATCTGTACGCGTTATCAGCAGTGCCTGGATCAGAACTGTCATCAGTTCGATAGCTCAAAATATTCTACATTTGTCTTCATAAACTGGGATTATAAAATCTAGATATATCTTAATAAACATTGTATTTGTAATCATTAAAAGTGTGTACACATTTTTGAGAACCTCTTATTTGTACACGTGAGTGGAACAACGTCTAGTTTCTGCAAGTCCATTGTTTTCACGTATATTTGTTGACACGAGTGGAACAAGGTCTAGTTTCTGCAAGTCCACTGTTTTACGTGTATCTGTTGACACCAGTGGAACAAGGACTAGTTTCTGCAAGTCCACTGTTTTTTCATGTATCTGATGACACGAGTGGAACAAAGCCTAGTTTTTGCAAGTCCACTGTTTTTTCATGTATCTGTTGACACGAGTGGAACAAAGTCTAGTTTCTGCAAGTCCACTGTTTTACGTGTATCTGTTGACACGAGTGGAACAAAGTCTAGTTTCTGCAAGTCCACTGTTTTACGTGTATCTGTTGACACGAGTGGAACAAAGTCTAGTTTCTGCAAGTCCACTGTTTTACGTGTATCTGTTGACACGAGTGGAACAAAGTCTAGTTTCTGCAAGTACACTGTTTTACGTGTATCTGCTGACACGAGTGGAACAAAGTCTAGTTTCTGCAAATCCACTGTTTTACGTGTATCTGTTGACACGAGTGAACAAAGTCTAGTTTCTGCAAGTACACTGTTTTACGTGTATCTGTTGACACGAATGAACAAAGTCGAGTTTCTGCAAATCCACTGTTTTACGTGTATCTGCTGACACGAGTGAACAAAGTCTAGTTTCAGCAAGTCCACTATATTCACGTATATTTGTGATAAAAATCAAGGGTTGTTTTAATGCTTGTTATCCTTTTGTAAGAAGATTTTATGAAATGCCAGTAATAATCAAATCATTTCTTTACCACTGTTTACCTCATCTTACATTTGATATAATTATGAGTCAATCTTCAAAATGTGTGTGTAAATTATTGCTTCAAAATCACAATTACCAATGGATTCATAGCAATCTTTTTATATCTACTGAAAAGATATTTCAGTAGTGTAATTAGTATTAAGGATCACCTTGAGTTTTATGTGTGTGTGTGTGTGATTAGGTTACCTTGTGTTGCGTGCACATTGTGCTTATGCTGCTACTTTTAACGTTTGTACGTCACTCTGTCTACGTTAATGGTTTCTTGTACGATGTTGAAAAGGGCGGTGTTTTATTGTCTTTAATTTTTCAAAGGGTTTCGGTTGTTTAAAAACCATGGAGTTCAAAGAGTCAATTCTGTTTTAATGTGAACTATTTTCACATGATTTTATCCTTGCATGATTTTGATTTAATCTATGTGAAATAATGTGTTTCTGCGAGTGTTTTTTTCTTTGGGAGAGTGTGTGCATTTAAAATTGGTCAAAAGATATACATAGCTTTAATTCAGTACTGTGGTTAATTATCCCCTTCTACAAAAGATATATATAGCTTTAATTCAGTACTGTGGTTAATTATCCCCTTCTACAAAAGTAGCTCAAACTTAAACCTATATTTTAACTTGTAATTATCGAGGGTTCTGAGGTAATTTACTTTGTTTTCTAAAGGATCATTTTTATGTATGTTTATGTAGGATCGTATTTAATACTGTGCTTCATTGGTTTATTTAACTATTACGCGAGATGATTTTTACTTGTATTGCTACAAAGTACAATTCATTGAGATTTGGTATTTCCATATTATAGGCTTTTGTATTATATAATGTTATATTTTAAAATACATCTTTCCGATCATATTTGTACAAGCATTGAATACCTTCTCTTTTGCTGTATTTTTTCTAAAGCTGCTTTTATTGTAACAAATCTTTGATACTGTTGTTTCTCAAATGATATATTGAGTCAGTTATGAGTTGTTTCATTTTCTTCTGAGTAATGCATGATTAAAGTTTGATTTATTTTAGAATTAGGGATGACAAAGTTAGTCTTGAAATAAAGAGGGAGGAAATGTGAGGCATAGAACAGATACCATATGTTTGATAACCCTTAGTTAATATGTATTTATTTTGTTTGCTAATTGGCCATTAACCATGTTCTCTTGCAAGAAAATTAGCTTATGACATCCCAGATTGGAAGGCTCTTTTCTGTCGGCAAATTGAATTGAGTAGTTAACTGGGGTTGGCCTGCCCTTGCATCTTAACTACAGTGGACAAGGATCAGTTACGAATACTTGTATCGTGGTCTGAGAAACCTTGTTTTGTGTTGGTATGTTAAAAATTAACATCCATGTTTTTCCCTGCTAAGTAGATTTTGTACTTAACAGATTTGGGAAATTCGTTTTCGCAATACTATTTTATTATGATTTTTATTTTGAGATATTCTATTTGACTTTGTTTAGCTTTAATTTTCATTCACTGTGTTTCAGTTTGACTTTGAGGGGTTGTTTTCCTTTTGTGGTTTAACATCTCATTTTTTCTTTAGCTATAGGAGAGGAAATAACACGGAATTGGCGAATGGTTAAAAACGACTATTCGTTACATACATGTTACAAACACTGATCCTTTATTTATCTTGTTTCATTGTGTTGACTTATCCTTTGTAAGAGTTCGGAAAGTGAGAGCTCAGTAGCCTGTCGAACCTCCTGTTAGTTTTAAAATCCGTTGTAGAATGATACTTATTTCAAAGTTAAATTCAAAATTAAAATTATTTTAAAATCGCATTTATAATTTGTTAACTTGTCAAGGGATTTAAAGGCACTGAAATTTATATTTATTTTACTTTGCAAAACTGTTTGCTTCAAAGGCCTCCCTGATGATTAATAGAGGTCCCGATGAAATCTCTTCACTGTCCTACCTATTTCTACAGCTACTCTTGTACCCTAACCCTAAACGTATGTCACGTTTGGTCCAGCTAGCTTGTTACTGGAGGATATTAACTCAGCTTCGAACGTCGCGTCCAGAAGATCCCAACGGGAGCAATGAAATCAAAGTAGTAAACCACATTCGGGTTCAGAACCCTGAAAACCCAATGAAATCAAAGTAGTACACCACATTCGGGTTCAGAACCCTGAAAACCCAATGAAATCAAAGTAGTAAACCACATTCGGGTTCACAACCCTGAAAACCAAAAAATACGATGCCATACTCAACTTAAGCGACCCTGAAAGGGTACTTTTAGAGCCCCATCCTGCCTGAGTGGCGTCCAGAGAGCTTTTCAGATTCCCTTGGTTGGAGAGGGGGGAGGTACTCCATATATATTAGAACACTCCCAGGCTACGCCAGCTTGAGAGGGGGGAGGAACTCCATATATATTAGAACACTTCCAGGCTATGCCAGCTTGAGAGGGGGAGGTACTCCATATAGATTAGAACACTCCCAGGCTCCGCCAGCTTGAGAGGGGGGAGGTACTCCATATAGATTAGAGCACTCCCAGGCAACGCCAGCTTCATCTACCAAGTTAGGTTCTGCTACCTACAAATCTGAGGGAGAACTCCGCAGACAAACAAACACACAACATAAACTAAATGGTCACTGAACAGAGTAGATTCGTCCTTCACGCAGCAATGATCAGGTGCGGCTCTCAAAAAAAAAAGTCCGTACTTTTTAACGGACACGAACATTTTTTTCAGGACAATGAAGAACAGTATTTCGCATGTATCCACCACGTTACATCAAAATCAGATCATTTTTGACCGAGTTATAGAGCAAAACCAGGGCTTTTTTTTTAGATTTTCGTGACATTGCTGAGACCTTGACCTTTTGCCCTCCAAAAACTAACCACTTCTAAGTTTATTCATATTCCAGGTGTACACCGACTTTCGTCAAAATACATTCAGTAGTTTTCGAGAAATTTTAATTACAAAAACAAACACACAAAGAGGGGGGTTAAAACAACTTCCGGTATCCTTGGTGGGCAGAGGTAATGAACAAAATAGAGAAACACGCCTCACTCTTCCCCCCCCCCTATACGGTAGGGAAAGAGTGGTTGAAAATTACACTTCCTCTTTTATGTTATAAACAGTAAAATAAAAAAACACACATGATATTATAATATGCCGCCAAAGGCAGCCAAGGTCACATGATCCGTATCTGATTTTTTTTCCTGCATCAATTTTTAAATTAATTCAGTAGTTTATATAAATATGACGTAGGCTCTTTCTTTTTAATAATAACCGTCGTTATGGTTAATGTAGTAATCCTTTATTTACGGAACGAAAGCTGTGTTTAAAATAAGCAGTATTTAAATTATATACATGTACTAGTGCAATTAAGCAGAGATCACATCTGGTACAGATAAAAATTTTGTTTGTTATTGTTTGATTTCGCACAAAGCTACTCGAGGGCTATCCGTGCTAGCCGTCCCTAATTTAGCAGTATAAGACTAGAGGGAAGGCAGCTAGTCATCACCACCCACCGCCAACTCTTGGGCTACTCTTTTACCAACAATAGTGGGACCATCACATTATAACGCCCCCACGGCTGAAAGGGCGAGCATGTTTGGCGCGACGGGGATGCGAACCCGCGACCCTCAGGTTACGAGTCGCACGCCTTAACGCGCTTGGCCATGCCGGGTCACAGGTAAAAATACACCCTCTCAATGAAGACTGAAAGTGACCTTCATTTTAGTGTCAGACTACAGGTCTGTTGTCAAACGCCTCGTTACTGGTTAAAAAGCAAAAACGTCCTGCAATTTGTAATTGTAAGTTCGTTAAAAAATGTGACAGTCAAATCACACTATTCGGTCAGACCAAAACAACCTAGCAGTTGGCGGTTTGTACTGTTAACTAGCTGCTTTCCCTCTCCCTTTAACCTACGAGTTCAAAATTACAGACAGCTCGCGCAGGTGGCTCTGGAGTAGCTTTATTCAAATATCCAAAAGTAAACTTAACCATCGGTGCGATACTGAAAGCGACAGTAACTAATGGGAACAACGCGTGAGCCTAATCATAGCGTTTAGAAACAAAATGCGTGGGTGTAGCTATCACTCACAACTATACTGTAAGCAAGCTTCGAATTGATTATATAAACCATTATCAGGGACACAGTTCAGATATCTACGATATATGTTTCTATGGTAACGTATCAACACACTGCATAATGAACACCCCATTCCAGGTCCTGTATCCATTAGTAACAGTTGATTGACTGCATGTAAAAGTGACGTAGTACTTCGAATGGTGCTAGAATATTGGTACTTTTTGCAAGATAACAATTAATATAACTACGAATGTAGTAAACAAAGGAAAGCCATTGCGTCTATCACAAAATTAAACAATATATCTCGAGTCGAATGGTGCTAGAATATTGGTACTTTTTGCAAGACAACAATTAATATAACTACGAATGTAGTAAACAAAGGAAAGCCATTGCGTCTATCACAAAATTAAACAATATATCTCGAGTCTTAAACCACTCGCTGTGCCATAAACATTACAACATTCAAGTAATTATTCAAAACTGGTAAAAATCTATGCTAATCAAACAAATCAGCTGTTTAACTTTATTTTTGCTTTTATTTTAATAAGTAGAAACATTTCGCAACGGTTTTCTATATGTTCGATTTAGTTGTAGTACACTTTGATCTGTAGGTAAAAGGAAAAAAAAAAACGTCTTGATTTAAACACCCTGCACCTTACACAACAATGTTAGACTTTGTTCTGCAGTTTTTGGTTTCCAATAAGTTTGAGCTGAGGCGACGAACGCTAGTACAAACTGGTTTCGTAATTTCGATTGACAGTTTGCAATATAAAAGACTGTCTCTGTTGAATGTATATACAAAAGTGTAGACTCATTGATTGCCGTATTTCAACTGTTTTTAATACTATTAATAGATTTAAAAACGTTACACACTAAACACAATAGTTATAACACTGCATCGCATATTCATTTGTTTTGCTTACGTTTGTTTGGGAGCAAAATCGCAGTAGGATATCCACTGTGTTCGTCGCGGGAATCGAACCCATATTTTAGTATTTCAAGTTCGTAGGCTTACCACTGGAATACTTCTGTACTACTACATACCAGCTGTCATGTCTACTACACGATATACCTGACATTATATTACAATACTGGTCTCCAAAGTAATATAAAACAAACTTATGTACTTCAACTTAGGGGATAAGCGAGATAAACTTAATTACTGACGTTTAGGCCGCGATGATATTATATGAAACGATACGATACGATATGATATATGTATATGCGTAGTGGTACCAATTAAGAGAGAGATGTGGGCGCCCAAGCCCATAAATTCCTACAACTGTATCGATCTTTCACTGTCTACAAACAGTTGTGGGAAGTTATAAGCTTGGGCGCCCACATCTCTCTCCTAACGTGTATCTCTTTTGATGATTTTACTTTTATGAATTTCTTCATTTGCGTCTGGCAATCGGAAGATTAATAAACGGTGAATTCCTACCTCAATGTTGGTCTACTTCCGCTCTCACACCTCCAACACCCAGGATACATTGTAGCTTGTATCCTAGGGATCCTTTTAGTTTATGCAGCGTTTTCAGTTTAGTTTTATTTATTGTAATGAGTTCTTACTTCCGCGGTCACATCCAAGTATATATATATATATATGTGTGTGTGTTTACATATATATATATATATATTACAGTTATTACATATCTATGTACATGAATACATACATTAGATGCTCTCCTGGTGGCTCTGCGATAAGTCTTGCACTTTATAACGCTAAAAGCTCTATGTTTACTTTTTGTTTCATGCCCTAAAATAAACTTTCAGTTGTCATCCAAGGAGGAATATCTTCGATAACACATTCTCAGTTACAATTTTTCTGGAAATTTTAAACATTTGACACCGTAACTCCATTTCCATGTTTGTTTTTTGTAGTGACTTTTCCGTTCACAAATTATAATAACAGGATCGTTTCACGTTTTTAAATCCGTTCTATATTAAGTCCGTGCCTCGTTTTGAATTAGTGCTTGCTTAGTTAACGAGAAGGAAAACACTCACTCAACATTACATAACACATTCTAAGACTTGGCATGTTGTTTGTGTTGTATTTTTAGTTGACTCAAAAATAATAGCGGCAAACAAAAAAAGCGTTTGTTCCATGAATAACACGGTAAGAACTGTATACTACAAAGCGCCAAGAACAGTCGAATGGAACCTACTGAACCTGATAATAGGAATTATTCTTTACCAAATAAAACTGCTTATTTTCTTCATTCATTAGATCACACTTGCGAGAGAAAATTATAAAATAAATTTCGTTAAATTAGGCAAAACAAAGTAAAAACGTTAAATTTTCGACGACATAAATGATGTGTTAGGAGTTAATACGCTGTTTTATTGTTTATCTATTCTACTTTACCCTCTTCAAAAATTTAAACTACACCTTCTACACATACACACTTTGCTCATCTACTTATAAGATAAAATATGTTTGTTTGCATCCTAATCCTTCGAGCCTATTGGGCCCCTCTCAACCAAAATTTGTATGTAAGCACACTACGAACCTATAAGAACGATGGTCAAAATTTAACTTAACCCTATTTCTGTTTTGTAAAGCCTGGTGGTTGATTACTTCCATGCTATTGAGCCAACTCACTCACTCTCAACCTCACCAGGTTGACGCGGGATACGAACAATGTCTCACACAAATATGTCTTACGTAATCTACAGGGTGTTCGGAAAGTCACTGTGCAGTTTTGTAATCATATTTTATTCAGTCTGTTTCAAGCGAGCAATTGATAGCGGTGTTTAGAAACAAAATAAGAAGGATCCAAGCCTGTATTGATGCCAATGGGGGTCACTTTCAACATTGTTTATAATTGTCATTCATATTTACCTCCTGTATTCTATATTGAAACATGTCTGTTAATAAATATATAAGTGCACAGTGACTTTCCGAACACCCTGTACATTAAAAAAAATACTTTTTTGAAGACATCTTGAAAGTTTGTTTGTTTGCAATTTTAGGTTTATTTGTTTCAAAAGGTAATTCGGTAAATTATAACTTGTAGTTTTCAAGATGAGAAATTACACATTGTTGCAAAAACTCGGCACCTTATTACATGAAAGGTACGTCTCATTAGAAAAAAATGGTTCTATTTCAATAAAACAATTGTCAAACACGTTTTTCAATTGAACACAAAAGACCAAACGTTTTCAAAAATAATTGGAAAATATAAAGCCATGCTTATACGACTAGAACAATTTTGTCTGAACACGAAAGAAAAACTTATGACAATTACCCGCAACTGAAACCGTTAAAAAAAAACAACCTTGAATATTTAGAAAAAAATAGAGAACTTTTAGTGATCAATTTCATTTGATTATCACATTCAAATTAATTTTTCACAGTTTGCATCTTATGTTTTATTAAAATAACATCGATTCTTGGCAAAACTCCTGTAATATTATATAATTATTATTTTTACAATTTAAAATTTAAGAGAGAAATAAGGAAATAAAAACATTTAACATATTTCTGTAATTTTTTGGTTCGGTGAGACATTGTCCTGGATACGTTTGTTTTGGAATTTCGCACAAAGCTACTCGAGGGCTATCTGTGCTAGCCGTCCCTAATTTAGCAGTGTAAGACTAGAGGGAAGGCAGCTAGTCATCACCACCCACCGCCAACTCTTGGGCTACTCTTTTACCAACGAATAGTGGGATTAACCGTCACATTATAACGCCTCCACGGCTAGGAGGGCGAGCATGTTTAGCGCGACGCGGGCGCGAACCCGCGATCCTTGGATTACGAGTCGCACCCCTTACGTGCTTGGCCATGCCAGGCCCTCCTGGATACGGTTAACGCTTTAGACAATGTTGAATATTCTACATAGATTCAAGGTCAAAGTATGAATGTTTCTCAATCATCCTTGTTTTTCTCATGGTCAGTAATACGTAGGGCGGGCTTACTTTAAAATCTTTAGTTGTTGATAGATGAAAAACAAGCTGCAAATGTTGTTTATGAGAAATCTTTACATTATAATTTTAAAATTTTCAGATAAAAAAGTTTATGTTCAAGTTCTTACTTTGAATTATTTGACAATCATAAGTAACTTCGAATATTACGTATATGTTTAGCCGCGACATAAGAGTTCGTTTTTCTGTCATTCTGAGTAGCAACTTTTAGCTCAATACCTTTATCTTTTCACCGATTTTGATATATGTATAGTTTTAGACTCAGAAGATCGAATTCTTTCGAATGATGTATCTTATCTCAATGTCTCGCATACTTATTTTCTATAAGTCTGCGTAAAAGAATTTCACTTTGAGTGTAGTCTCGTAGAGGTCCTGATGAGCAAAAAAACTGAATCGGGTACACGCGAGCCCCACGTGCTGATGCACAAAAATGTAGCTTATAGCTGCGGCTATTGAGGATTCCTCTTTTATGCATTATTAAATATTATTGTCTGCTTTAAAGCAAAGCTATAATAGGCTGTCTATTGTTTCAACCACGGAGGTCGAACTCCGAATTTTAGCGTTGTAAATTCGTAAACTTACCGTGAACCACCCATCTACACATATCCATAACTCCACCATAGTCCATCGCCATTAAAGATGAATTTTTGCACTTTATCTTATTAAGGCTGTTGTGAGTATTTAAGTTATTTTATATTGCAGATAAACCTGAGAGTTATTTAGAAGAAAAATTACAACTTGCCTATAAAAATAAAAATGTAAAAAAGATAAAATACAAAATGTATCAAAATAAATAATATTATAAATACCTATCAATCTCGTAGAAGAAAGTTACGTATGTTTTATTGGCAGACTTTGTCTTTAAATCAGCTATTTAAATAATGATGAAGACAGTCACACAAATAAAACCGAAGTAAACACATCAAGTCTTTCATTTTATCATACGTTTGTTGATTCTTTTCCTTTCGTTGTATTATTGGCAACGGTGAAAGATCACAAAACCTTCCTGTTTTCCAAACGACCACTATATGCATTATTTCGTATGCACTTATCAACGTGAACATATGTATTTCACATTTGATTAAATAATTATTATAAAATTCAAAAAGCGACTGGTAGGTGGTGTTTGTTGCTTCCTGAGAGGGTCATGTGATATACACTATTTGAGCTCTGTGACTTTAGTTGCACATGGAAAACAAATACACAGGCGACAATATAACTGAAAACATAATGTAACTGGCTACAGCTGTCGTGAGATATTATTCTAAGATTATTTACTTTATTATGTAAATTTAATAGGCATAATATAACAGAAAGTAAACAAAACGAAATATGTGTAAATGTTCCCCTCAAATTAATCTTATAGAATTATCTCCAGATTTCAATACTCGTAAAGACGTCAAACCTTTGAAGATTCAATAAAACTACATTAACTGAAAGGCTTAGTTTCAATGAAACATTTCCAGAAATTATTTTATTCCCTTTCTTCTCGCCTATTTAATTTCTTATCGTTTTTTAGGCAATCCTTTGTAAAATACTAACATATGCCGTAACTTCAAAATTCTTCTGTTTTCTTTTCTCATATTTGTTATTATAAATTCTAGGTCGTAATGTCATGCTGAACCGTCAGAATCTCTCTATATTTATACATTACGTTTGTTTTTATTTTTTAAATTTTACGCAAAGCTACACGAGGGCTATCTGCGCTATATATTACGTAAGCCCACAGTTCCTTGAAGTACAATAATGGAATGACAAACTGTAGGCGAGGCATTTCAACAAGGTTTCGAAAAAGGCCCTTTCCTAGTACTTAAAAAGAAATGTTCATAGTCTCATAACAGTCAATAGTTCAAGCAATCACAGTCTTTTCAAGACCTCATATTTTGTAAAAATGAAAAATAGCTCTTCATAATAGTAGTAGTACTAAATCTTCTTGGAAAACTATATTTTTAGACAAAAAAATACAAAAAGGCCTAACGTTTCGTTGTAACTATATGACTACACGAAATAGTTCATTCAATTCAATTAATAGATTAAAATAAAAATATATTATGCATAACTATCTGGGGAAAACTAAAAGGTTATAATACATTGGTATATAAAAAAACATTTATATTTATTCTTTTTTAAACACCGAAGTCTTCACTATACGTAGGTAAGTCCAATATTATAATTAAAAGATAAAAATCAAATTTTAATATGGTAGTATTACTAATTTTTATATCTAATTTTAATTTTACCACACACCATTAACAAATTAAAACAATGAATTTTTACTTACCGTTAATTCAGTTTTACACGATATAATCTAACTTTCAGAACGTGTAATTTACCACACTGCAACATTGGAACTCGTGTTCTATTCGTGAAGTTACTAGGTAACACATACAGTGTAAACAAGCCAACAGTAAAATTATGGGAGACGTCGTATGAACACAGTCTTTAATTAAACGTCTTGGCTGAAAACATAACCTTACGAGATAATAATCACTAACCTCTCTGTTACTAAGAGGTCTTCGATAATAAGAAAGAAAAATGGGGGCGAACTTTAATATACTCGTTAACGAAAGTTAAAAGCTACAAGTTGTTGAAACAACTTAAAGTATACATATAAATTATGTTATTTGCGTGTATTTAGATATGTCTAACGTTTTTTTTGTTTTTTTTATTTTTGTATGAAAGTTTATTGTTGCTTAGTTGGGTTCTCGATAAACGTAATGCTACCGAATGGGATACTATGGTCTTCTCACCACAGGTACCAAAAACCGATGTTGAGCGTCGTAAACCTTCAGAAAAGCCGCTGGAATACGCTTATTGTTGTGCTTTTTATGGATATGTATCTATACAAAATGTAAATATTTGTATTGCTACCACAGAGGTCGTTTCACGTAATTTGATTAGAGTGTGATTTCACAGCTGGACTTTTCATGAAAGTGTAGGTAGTATTTTGATTGGTATTTTGATACAGATATATGTATATATAATTAACACTTAGACAGTCAAGCATAATAAGATAAAACGGAAGAGCTTTGTTAAAAACAGTAAATCCAGACCTGTCATAAATTACATTTAAATGAAAAAAGCCCAAACAAAAATAAAAAAAGAAAATTAAATTGAAAGCGCTACATAAATTAAGAGGATATACATATATGATATATACAGCGAGTTAAACTATAAATGTTTGATTTTATGATTGTGTTATAGTGGATAATTAGTTAGTGAGTTCAGTTGGTCAGTTTGTTTGTTATTTCAGTTTTGTAAACTTTGAACTTGTAGTTTTCACGAAGTATTAATGGTACAAGAAAGTACCTTACATACAAGTGAGGTTAATAATTGTAATAATATTAGCCTCTACTGTAACCTTAACCCCACCACCAAACATTAATCAGGCGAATGAACCTTTTCAAGTTGTAGAATTTGTAGTATAAGAAATAAAATCGTCAAGTGAGCTAAACTTTGGGTGATTTTTTACGGAATAATTCATAAGAACTTGCCCTACAGATGTCATTATGACACAATTTTACTCAAAGGTGTTTATAGCAATTTTGCGAATGATAACCACAGGCAAATATGATTATGTTCTCGGTAAGTAGTTTTCTGGATGTTATAAACTGTCAAAACGCAAGGTGGAATCTCACAGGATCATTTTTTTTTCTAACTCCAACATCGCTATGTATTCATTACTGAATTCCGAGTGTGGTATTTACGTTAACGTTACGAAGTAACAAGTGCGGCAATGGTTCAACTGGCAGCCAACAAATGAGACGAACAGAAATAAGAAATATTCAATAACTTGAAAACATCAATTAAACTATTTATGTTAATAACGGAAAATAACATATTAACTTTAATAAAATTGAAAATATTACTTTATATGGTGGCGTTTGCATAATCAGCCGTAACAATCTAATTTTGAAACCATAAAATTAAATATATTTATCCACTTTTGATAGTACTATTCGTTGCATGTCCATGTAACTACTCCGCAGGGTGTGCATGCGTCTTCATGATATGGAGATTCATTGGGAGGTACAAACAAATTTTCAGTTTTGCGTTTGACGATTTTTATGGATGTTTTGCATTTTTACCACTACTTCGCCCCTTATCGATGGATTTTCGCCATATTTGCCAAGGTGGTTTGTTGGGTCCATGTTTAGTTTCACATTTTGTGTTTTGACATTTCTATGGGCGTTTTGATGTTTTTTTACAATTACATATAAAGGTTTTTGTTTTTAAATTTCGCCCAAAGATGTACGAGGGCTATCTGTGCTAGCCGTCCCTAATTTAGCAGTGTAAGACTAGAGGGAAGGCAGCTAGTCATCACCACCCACCGCCAGTTCTTGGGCTACTCTTTTACCAACAAATAATGGGATTCACCGTAACATTATAACGCCCCCACGGCTGAAAGGTAGAGCATGTTGGTATAACGAGGATTCGAACCCGCGATCCTCAGATTACGAGTCAAACGCCTTAATCCACCTGGCCATGCCGGGCCCGCGTTTATTATCGTTACGTGAACAGAACTTCTTTCTTTTTTTTCCCAGAAAAGAGCTCACCAGCTTACGAAAGAACAATGTTACAGCAGTGCATTTTGTTAGCTTTGTTAATAACATGGATGATGGATATACTTACTGTATTTTAGTTTTTATTGTTGTACGAAATCCAATGATTTTCCTTGTCAACGCATTTACAGGCTCTTTATTGTTAGAGGTGTAGAACTATTGTTACAAGGTGTCGCCGCGAACATTTAGTTTTAGCACTGATCGATATTATTCCTTGTGATTGATCTATTAAGGGTCCACGGATCAAGAATATTCTACTCCGTAATTCAGCCTTGTAGACTTTGTATGAAATTAGACTATTAGGTATGACATGCCTCTATTGTAGGAATATTAATACTTTCATCTTTTATTGTAAGTGTATGTTGAACAACTAGATATGTGCTTCCATATCTAGTATGCAGTATTACAGCATGACCATGTCTATACCTAATGTTCTCCTATCTTAGTACACCGTATTATAATATTAATATGTCTATACGTAATGTTCTCCTGTCTTAGGATGCTGCATTACAGCATTACTATGTCTATACGTAATGTTCTCTTATCTTAGAATTCTGTAGTACAGTATGAATATGTCTATACGTAATGTTCTTCGATGTTAGTATACAGTACTACAGCATGAATATGTCTATATATAATGTTCTCCTATCTTAGTATACTGTATTACAGCATGAATATGTCTATACGTAATGTTCTTCGATGTTAGTATACAGTACTACAGCATGAATATGTCTATACACAATGTTCTTCTGTCTTAGGATGCTGCATTACAGCATTACTATGTCTATACGTAATGTTCTCTTATCTTAGAATACTGTATTACAGCATGAATATGTCTATACATAATGTTCTCCTATCTTAGTATACTGTATTAGAGTATGAATATGTCTATGCGTAATGTTCTCCTATCTTAGTATATTGTATTACAGCATGAATATGTCTATGCGTAATGTTCTCTTATCTTGTAGAGAAAAATATATATGTAAAAACGGCTGGTTTGGATTAAGAAAATTTTTTAAACAAACATGTGGTCAGCTATCGGTCAGTTACCTCTTTCTTTCTTTGTGAACCTGACGATGACCGAAGGAGGTCGAAACGTTGTTCGCTCCTCAGGATAAAAAAATTGTCTCAACCCAAACCAGCCGTTTTTACAAATATATACATAATGTTTTATTTATATTTATATAGATAAGTAGTTACATGGACATACATCAGACAGTACTATTATATGTACATAGATAAGTAGTTACATGGACATACAACAGACAGTACTATTATATTTACATAGATAAGTAGTTATATGGACATACAACAGACAGTACTATTATACGTACATAGATAATTAGTTACATGAACATACAACAGACAGTGCTACTATATTTATATAGATAAGTAGTTACATGGACATACAATAGACAGTACTATTATATTTATATAGATAAATAGTTACATGGAAACACAACAGACAGTAGTATTATATTTATATAGATAAATAGTTACATGGACATACAACAGACAGTACTGTTATATATATATAAGTGGTTACATGGACATAAAACAGACAGTACTGTTATATATATATAAGTGGTTACATGGACATAAAACAGACAGTACTGTTATATATATATAAGTGGTTACATGGACATAAAACAGACAGTACTGTTATATATATATAAGTGGTTACATGGACATAAAACAGACAGTACTGTTATATATATATAAGTGGTTTACATGGACATAAAACAGACAGTCTGTTATATATATATAAGTGGTTACATGGACATAAAGCAGACAGTACTGTTATATATATATATAAGTGGTTACATGGACATAAAACAGACAGTACTGTTATATATATATAAGTGGTTTACATGGACATACAACAGACAGTACTGTTATATATATATAAGTGGTTACATATTGGTTATACTGGTTAATATGTCATTATTCTTTATTTTTATTTATTGTTTATTATCGTATTATTAGCGAACTGGCGTAGCCTGGTGTTTAGGACACTTGACTCGCCATCTGTGGGTTGCTGTTTGGAATTCCACTACCCTATTAACTGTGTGGGCGTTTGAAAGTAAATCCCAAACTTCATTTGTAAAGGTTTGCTTTGAATTGACGAGCCACGTAAGCATAAGCACCCTAAGCTGAACGCATATATTCTCTAAATGTACACACATGTACATACATACAGTCCATGCATATATTAAGTACATAACAAGTATTCAAAAATAAACAAATTTAGTCAACATACTTTCATGTTTAAATTAAAATCTTTTTTCTTACTATATTTTGTTATTATTAGAGCGCCGGCATGGCCAGGTGGTTAAAGTGCTCGACTTCGTAATCCGAAGGTCACGGGATCGAGTCCCCGTCGCACCAAACACGCTTGCCCTTGCAGCCGTGGGGGCGTTATAATGTGACGATCAATCCAACTATGTGTTGGTAAAAGAGTAGCACAAGAGTATTATTATAGGGCTGGCATGGCCTCGTAATTCGAGGGTCGCAGGTTCGAATTTCTACATCCTAATTATTTCAAATGGTACTGGGTAATTCTATTAAACCACATTTTAAACGCTTACAAACACATTGTAGGTTCTAAAGATTTTGGCAACTCCTGAACACTATTAGAAACACATTATAGATTCTGAAGGTGTTGGCCACCTCTGTACACTGTTAGAAACACATGGTAGATTCTGAAGGTGTTGGCCACCTCTGTACACTGTTAGAAACACATTGTAGATTCTGAAGGTGTTGGTCACCTCTGTACACTGTTAGAAACAAATTATAGGTTCTGAAGGTGATAGCCACCTCTGCACGCTATTAGAAACACATTGTAGGTTTTCTAGACAACCCTTGAACACTATTAGAAACACGTTGTAGGTTCTGAAGGTGATGGTCACCCCTGCACACTATTAAATGAAACATTTTCACTGTGATATTTAGATTTTGTGGAAACACAAATGCTTTATGTATATTAATAATTCAGTAATTTGAAGTTTTGGCATGCCTATTAAAATACTGTCAAAAGTGGTTCGACTCTCACTTGTGGCTATTTGTGTTTGTATACTCGGGAGGGTCAGGTTTCTTCGACCTCTTCCTCCTTCCTTTGTATTTGTTTCAGTACCTGTCAAGTGTATTTATAAATTTTACACGAAGGCCAGAGTAACCCGCACTCACTCAAGCCCCTATCAGAGAGATGTCTACATGCACTATGTACATGTACATTTGATGCAAATATATCATTTCTTTTAATAGTTCTTGACGATTTGCACTGTCACTAGATAGGCATTAACCATAAAACATTCACATAAATCCCTTTTAATGTTTATTAGTTAACCCTAAACTAACGTGGAGTCTAGTTTGTAGGTGGCCTTTTTGTTTTATTTGAATATATATATTTACTGTTGGAAGTTGTTTAGGACTATTCTCATCATGTAAGCAGTATCTGTCAAGTTAGCTTACTAGTTTTGTTTTTCAATTTTTGTCAAAATAATTTATTGTGCTATGTGGGAATCTATCTGCTATTGTTTCTGTGCGTGCGTATTTATGTATAAATTCTGATGAGGTAGTTCTGGGTACTTTATATGCTGTTGTAAGTAGTGTATTTTGTATTGTTTGTAGCTTGGCTTGTACTAGATTTTTACTTACATTTATCCATGCAGGGGCTGCATTGTCATTTACGGGTCTAGCATATGTTTTATATATTTTTAATGGCCCGGCATGGCCAAGCGTGTTAAGGCGTGCGACTCGTAATCCGAGGGTCACGGGTTCGCATCCCCGTCGAGCCAAACATGCTCGCCCCTTTTAGCCGTGGGGGCGTTATAATGTGACGGTCAATTCCACTATTCGTTGGTAAAAGAGTAGTCCAAGAGTTGGCGGTGGGTGGTGATGACTAGCTGCCTTCCCTCTAGTCTTACACTGCAAAATTAGGGACGGCTAGCACAGATAGCCCTCGAGTAGCTTTGTGCGAAATTCAAAAACAAACAAACAAAAATACATTTTCAAAATATTGTCTGTTGTTGCTCCACTATTTTTACCAGTTAGACTCCTAGCATAGTTTGTTCTTCGCCAAATTTTTATCTTAATATTATTTATGTGGTTTATCCATGTTAATTTCGAGTCGAATGTTAGTCCTAAGAATTTTGCAGATGTAACAGTCTGAAGGAGTGCTCCATTCATATAGATCTCTGGTTGTACTTTTTGTGTCTAGTTAACTTTGGGAATACTGCTAATTGTGTTTATTTTGATTCTATATTTTTGACTGTTAGTCCAATTAAATGGTCTGTAATTTGTCTGAATTTTCTGAAATCGTTTCGTTCTTCTGGTAATTTTGATGTTATCTACAGGAATGTGGAGTGTCTGTTACTGCTGATCAGTCGGTAACTATTTGGGTTATTGGCTGGCTTTCCTTCTTTGTGGAACATTAATACATTTGCATGCTTCCAATAAACCGGGATATATCCAGAGTATAATGATAAATTAAAAATTGTTGTTAGATGTTCAAATAATATCGGAGTGCCTCTTTTAAGGAGGATGGCTTGTATGCCGTCTTCTCCTGGAGATTTGTTTTTCGTCTTTGTTATTGTTTCTATGAGTTCTTGTACGGGAACTGTGTTTGTGTATTCATTTGTGTTGTTCATATAGTTCAATATTATTCATTATACAGTTGTTTACTCTGTTATAAAAATATGTGTTAATGTCTGGGTCGTTATGTGTTTTGAACGTGTTGTTTGAACGCTTCTGTTTTTCTTTGTTTGTATGTGTTATGGTGTTATTGTGTTCTGCCTGTGGGTATTTTCTTCTTGTTGTGTCTCCATTTGTGAATCTTTTCAAGTGTATCCAAAATTATTTTGGATCTTTTTTTTTTTTCATTTAGTAAAGAGCAGAAAATGTCCCATTTTTTGTTTTAATAACTTGACTTCTGCTCTGATTTGGTTTCTTGTTTTATTTATTTGAGTTTTTAATTCTCTGTCTCTTCTTTCCATGAATTGCTTTCTTAATTTACGTCTAAGTTTGACTAATGTTATTAGCTGTTTGTGCGGTTTCAATGCATTATTTGTGGTTTTATGTTGTTGTTTTGGTATTGCTTTATTGGCTGCTGTTTGAAGGCACTCCGTGATTATTTGACAGTATTTATCGATATCTGTTTTATTTTTAGCTGTTTTCATAATTTTGTCAAAAATGGTTTGGTATATTTTGAATTTCGCGCAAAGCTACACGAGGTCTTTCTGCGCTAGTCATCCCTAATTTAGCAATGTAAGACTAGAGGGAAGGTAATTAGTCATCACCACCCACCGCCAACTCTTGGCTACTCTTTACCAACGAATGGCCCGGCATGGCCAAGCGTGTTAAGGCGTGCAACTCGTAATCTGAGGGTCGCGGGTTCGCATCCCGGTCGCGTCAAACATGCTCGCCCTTTCAGCCGTGGGGGCGTTATAATGTGACGGTCAATCCAACTATGTGTTGGTAAAAGAGTAGCACAAGAGTATTATTATAGGGCTGGTATGGCCTCGTAATCCGAGGGTCGCAGGTTCGAATTTCTACATCCTAATTATTTCAAATGGTACTGGGTAATTCTATTAAACCACATTTTAAACGCTTACAAACACATTGTAGGTTCTAAAGATTTTGGCAACTCCTGAACACTATTAGAAACACATTATAGATTCTGAAGGTGTTGGCCACCTCTGTACACTGTTAGAAACACATGGTAGATTCTGAAGGTGTTGGCCACCTCTGTACACTGTTAGAAACACATTGTAGATTCTGAAGGTGTTGGTCACCTCTGTACACTGTTAGAAACAAATTATAGGTTCTGAAGGTGATAGCCACCTCTGCACACTATTATAATCATATTGTAGGTTCTAATGGTGATAGCCACCTCTTCACACTATTAGAAACACATTGTAGGTTTTCTAGACAACCCTTGCACACTATTAGAAACACGTTGTAGGTATCTGAAGGTGATGGTCACCCCTGCACACTATTAAATGAAACATTTTCACTGTGATATTTAGATTTTGTGGAAACACAAATGCTTTATGTATATTAATAATTCAGTAATTTGACGTTTTGGCATGCTTATTAAAATACTGTCAAAAGTGGTTCGACTCTCACTTGTGGCTATTTGTGTTTGTATACTCGGGAGGGTCAGGTTTCTTCGACCTCTTCCTCCTTCCTTTGTATTTGTTTCAGTACCTGTCAAGTGTATTTATAAATTTTACACGAGGGCCAGAGTAACCCGCACTCACTCAAGCCCCTATCAGAAAGATGTCTACATGCACCATGTACATGTACATTTGATGCAAATATATCATTTCTTTTAATAGTTCTTGACGATTTGCACTGTCACTAGATAGGCATTAACCATAAAACATTCACATAAATCCCTTTTAATGTTTATTAGTTAACCCTAAACTAACGTGGAGTCTAGTTTGTAGGTGGCCTTTTTGTTTTATTTGAATATATATATTTACTGTTGAAAGTTGCTTAGGACTATTCTCATCATGTAAGCAGTATCTGTCAAGTTAGCTTACTAGTTTTGTTTTTCAATTTTTGTCAAAATAATTTATTGTGCTATGTGGGAATCTATGTGCTATTGTTTCTGTGCGTGCGTATTTATGTATAAATTCTGATGAGGTAGTTCTGGGTACTTTATATGCTGTTGTAAGTAGTGTATTTTGTATTGTTTGTAGCTTGGTTTGTACTAGATTTTACTTACATTTATCCATGCAGGCTGCATTGTCATTTACGGGTCTAGCATATGTTTTATATATTTTTAATGGCCCGGCATGGCCAAGCGTGTTAAGGCGTGCGACTCGTAATCCGAGGGTCACGGGTTCGCATCCCCGTCGCGCCAAACATGCTCGCCCTTTTAGCCGTGGGGGCGTTATAATGTGACGGTCAATTCCACTATTCGTTGGTAAAAGAGTAGTCCAAGAGTTGGCGGTGGGTGGTGATGACTAGCTGCCTTCCCTCTAGTCTTACACTGCAAAATTAGGGACGGCTAGCACAGATAGCCCTCGAGTAGCTTTGTGCGAAATTCAAAAACAAACAAACAAAAATACATTTTCAAAATATTGTCTGTTGTTGCTCCATTATTTTTACCAGTTAGACTCCTAGCATAGTTTGTTCTTCGCCAAATTTTTATTTTAATATTATTTATGTGGTTTATCCATGTTAATTTCGAGTCGAATGTTAGTCCTAAGAATTTTGCAGATGTGACAGTCTGAAGGAGTGCTCCATTCATATAGATCTCTGGTTGTACTTTTTGTGTCTAGTTAACTTTGGGAATACTGCTAATTGTGTTTATTTTGATTCTATATTTTTGACTGTTAGTCCAATTAAATGGTCTGTAATTTGTCTGAATTTTCTGAAATCGTTTCGTTCTTCTGGTAATTTTGATGTTATCTACAGGAATGTGGAGTGTTTTTTACTGCTGATCAGTCGGTAACTATTTGGGTTATTGGCTGGCTTTCCTTCTTTGTGGAACATTAATACATTTGCATGCTTCCAATAAACCGGGATATATCCAGAGTATAATGATAAATTAAAAATTGTTGTTAGATGTTCAAATAATATCGGAGTGCTTCTTTTAAGGAGGATGGCTTGTATGCCGTCTCTCTCCTGAGATTTGTTTTCGTCTTTGTTATTGTTTCTATGAGTTCTTGTACGGGAACTGTGTTTGTGTATTCGTTTGTGTTGTTCATATAGTTCAATATTATTCATTATACAGTTGTTTACTTTGTTATAAAAATATGTGTTAATGTCTGGGTCGTTATGTGTTTTGAACGTGTTGTTTGAACGCTTCTGTTTTTCTTTGTTTGTATGTGTTATGGTGTTATGGTGTTCTGCCTGTGGGTATTTTCTTCTTGTTGTGTCTCCATTTGTGAATCTTTTCAAGTGTATCCAAAATTATTTTGGATCTTTTTTTTTTTCATTTAGTAAAGAGCAGAAAATGTCCCATTTTTTGTTTTAATAACTTGACTTCTGCTCTGATTTGGTTTCTTGTTTTATTTATTTGAGTTTTTTAATTCTCTGTCTCTTCTTTCCATGAATTGCTTTCTTAATTTACGTCTAAGTTTGACTAATGTTATTAGCTGTTTGTGCGGTTTCAATGCATTATTTGTGGTTTTATGTTGTTGTTTTGGTATTGCTTTATTGGCTGCTGTTTGAAGGCACTCCGTGATTATTTGACAGTATTTATCGATATCTGTTTTATTTTTAGCTGTTTTCATAATTTTGTCAAAAATGGTTTGGTATATTTTGAATTTCGCGCAAAGCTACACGAGGTCTTTCTGCGCTAGTCATCCCTAATTTAGCAATGTAAGACTAGAGGGAAGGTAATTAGTCATCACCACCCACCGCCAACTCTTGGGCTACTCTTTTACCAACGAATGGCCCGGCATGGCCAAGCGTGTTAAGGCGTGCAACTCGTAATCTGAGGGTCGCGGGTTCGCATCCCGGTCGCGTCAAACATGCTCGCCCTTTCAGCCGTGGGGGCGTTATAATGTGACGGTCAATCCCACTATTCGTTGGTAAAAGAGTAGCCCAAGAGTTGGCGGTGGGTGGTGTGATGACTAGCTGCCGTCCCCCTAGTCTTACACTGCTACATTAGGGACGGCTGGCGCAGATAGCCCTCGAGTAGCTTTGTGCGAAATTCCAAAACAAAACAAATTACCAACGAATAGTTGGATTGACCGTAAAATTCTGACGCCCCCACGGCTGAAAGGGCCGAACATGTTTGGTGTGACGGGGATTCGAACTCACCAGGCAAAAGTGAAAACACTTTGACGAGCGTAAAACAGCCACAGTATTAAAATATTTTATACACATTTACACTAAATCATGTGGGATAAAAATTATTTGACCTACAACATAGTATTCTGGCTGCTGTCTGTAAAGAATTGTAAACATTAACAACTTGGTATTATATGCAGATTAGTTAATTTAGATTATAGTAACAAAGGTGTGATTTTATTTTTAAAAATTTATATCTAAATCCAATCAGTTAAAAAGTTTTCTTGACAAAAATATTTTAATTTCAATCTATGGATTTTGGGAGAATTAAATTCACTTCAGTTCATGCAATTTCAAATGTTTGTCAAAAACCTAAAAAAATCTCAATAACGAGAAAAGATTAGGGCGTAGACATCAAATGTTAGCAGAAAAACAAGTGAAACTTTTATGAGAAACTAAAGCCTATGAAAGTAAGATTTATGTCTCTTTTTCTTTCTTTTATTACGTTACCAAGCTCGCTCAGTGAGACACACAAGTGTACGTATACACACACACACACACACACACGCCCATACTGATCACACCCATTTGGTGATTCCTTTATCTTCTACATGAATGGAGTTCGTGGTCACGTGATAGAATTTGTCCTTGGTGAAAAAGAGAAGTCCCTAGAATTTTATTAACGGTTTTCTACAAAGTGATTTTAGAAAAACTTCTACGAGGTTTAGCAGTTTAAAATATGGACCTCTTCAATAACAATGTAAAATTAAGAATTTGAACACCAGGAAGACAGCATAGTTGAATTTCTTTTAGTTTTAGGTGCACGCACTACGTTAATTTGGCGCGGATTGGTCCAGCGGTGAAAATCATGGTGGAACCCATTGGAAAAATACGTAAAAAAAATTAATTAATGCTTTAGTAGCACAATACGGACATATTAATTTGTCTATTGCCATAACATTAACGTTTAAATTAAAATATGTGTTAATTCTACCAATAAAATTGTGCATCGAAAAATATTTATTGGACAACAACTTATGTTGAAAGTGTTATCACCTACCTTGTATTTTCGAAATTACTGATAGTCTGAACTATATACGGCTGTTGTTTTAACATTAGATTAGATATACTTGCTCAGGATCCCCAAATATGTTCTATTTCAATAGTAAATATAATCAGAATTAAGGGAAAATCTTTTTTCTTGAATTTTATATGTCGTGCTGCGCAAAATTCTTCTCGTGATTCATGACATACACACGTTTTACTGATGTCCCGATAAAACAAATTGCAACGTTAGGCGTTCTTTGGGTGACGTAATTTTAGTGTCTAGTTAGTTATTTGAATTTCGCGCAAAGCTACTCGAGGGCTATCTGCGCTAATTTAGTAGTGTAAGACTAGAGGAAAGGCAGCTAGTCATTACCACCCACCGCCAACTCTTGGGCTACTCTTTTACCAACGAATAGTGGGATTGGCCGTCACATTATAATGCCCCCACGGTTGAAAGGGCGAGCATGTTTGGTGCGACCGGGATTCGAACCCGCGACTCTCGGATTACGAGTCGAACGCATTAACACACTTGGCCATGCCGGGCCTTTAGTGTCTACTAACTGACTCACAATCACTGACAGTGGTTAAAACAGGTGACCCCTTCAGGAAGATTATATGTACTTGTTGGGTATTTTTTCCGGAGTCCAGTCCGCCTCTGCTGCCAGTATTTTATTCTCTTTACAAGTATTTTTTGATTGTTTTGAATTTCGCGCAAAGCTACACGAGGGCTATCTGCGCGAGCCGTCCCTAATTTAATTGTTAGTTTATAAATCTGGTGGTTCGACTATTTTTCTATGGACTTCAATCGGTAAAAATTGGGATTTCGATACCCGCATTGAGAAAAAAACATTTTGGAGCTAAGCGTTTGATAACGAACAAATTCTTTTACTTAGTCACTGCCAAGGAGGCGATGTTCATAAATAATATTCCTGTTTATATTTCATTGACTGTAAATTCCTCATAATCCTACATAAACAGCATCTTTGTTTAATATTACGTTTAAATAAACAAATAATTTTCTCTCCCAGTCTGAGAACGCAAGAGTGAATTCGTACAGACATCGTGTTATACATTTCATATAAAGATGTAATTTGTGTACCATCGACGTCATTTTTTATATTACCTGGTGAAACGCGTATGCGCTTTAAGGGTATTATTGTATAGATAGAAATCATTTCTGTTCTGAGTTTCTTTGTTAACATTCTGTTGAAATGATTTCTATTACTGGGAGATCTGTTTTATATCATTTGATGGAGAAAAAAGAACTTTTCTGCCTATTTAATGGTAACACAAACTTTTATTTTTCTACTACAACCTCTTCGGTTAGCTTTCACAGATAGGCCTAAGTTAAGTTCACAGCCGGCAACAGTTTCCTTACTTGCAAAGTTTCTCGTTAGTTTACTTGTAATATTTAAATACAATATAATAGTCATTCTAAACATGGAAATGTAAAATTAATTCGATTTTCATAAGTTGTGTGAATTACGTAAGAGCAGTTAATATTTGTTAATATTCAGTAACAGAGAATGAAATTGGTGTTTCTGCCGACAGTTGTCCTGTCTTAAGGCTTAACTAAATCTCTATTACAAAAATTGTTATAACTGCAGGCTTTTTTTATGTTCCTCTTGATTCGTTCAGCACTGCTTAAAATCAGAAGTGTGTAAAATAGCATTTCTCTTCTATTCTGAACGATGAAATACAGCATATGTAGACATAAACAGTATGGTAACCGAGAAGGAAAGAGAGAGAGCGACCTTCTCTCTATTAAGGATGGAAAGAAAGAGCAGACTGTTTTTTCAGCATTAAAGGGATAAATATTTGACTCAAATTACTGATAGTAAGCCTCCCACTGGTCTTACAACGCCAGCAACCGGGTTTCAATAGCCGTGGTAGGCAGGACACATGTAGCCCATTGTGTAGCTATGTGCTTAACTATTAACAAAGTGACAATAAAATTATTACTGCAAGTTACTTACAACAACAAAAACATCTTTTCTTAAGCATTATAAAATAGTATTCTGAGTTAAAAGTGACTTCTCGTGGCATCAACCATACATTAACAACGGTACCAGCGAGTCTCTTATGGTATCCAAATTATTGGTAAAAAAAAAAGTAAAAATATTATCCTGACATTTTTTATACTTTGTTAAACTAGTATAAACAAATAATTGTTGATTATTGAGTAATGTTTTATAAGTTATGTTAACGTTGTCATTCAAAAAGGGTAAAAACATAGTAGCACCTGATTATTAAATATACATGTAAACAATTTACATATTAACGTTATAAACTGGATTAATCAGAAATAGCCCGGCATGGCCACGTGGGTTGAGGCGTTCGACTCGTAATCTGCGAGTCGCGGGTTCGAATCCCCATCGTACCAAACATGCTCGCCCTTTCAGCCGTGAGTACGTTATAATGTGATGGTCAATCCCACTATTCGTTGATAAAAGAGTAGTGGAAGAGTTGACGGTGGGTGGTGATGACTAGCTACCTTCCATGTCGTCTTACACTGGTAAATTAGGGACGGCTAGCGCAGATAGTCCTCGTGTAGCTTTGCGCGAAATTCAAAAAACAAAACAAACTAACCAGAACTAGCTTGATAATCATCGATAATATCAATACGTCACGTACATGTCAAGATCTCTAGAAATCAGAAGTATTATTAATGTTAGTCTGAGCCAAAGAGGTGAGAAAGACTTGTAATTAATTATTAATATCCAGGTGTCACGTACAGTTTTAATTTCTTTACTGGAAGTAGCTAATAAAGTCAGCACAAAACGCCATTATGAGGTTACACTGATGTAATTTTTTTAAAAATATGTTTTAACATTACATTTTTTATTCAAAGCTTGTTTAAACAAGATACAAAAACCAAAAAGAGTGAACGATAAGAACAGTAGAAGCGATAATATCAGGTCATCCCTTAAGTAATGTCCGATTTTCGGCTCAAAAACAGAGAAAAGGTTTCAAACGCTTTTAATATTATTTAATCAATAATGTATGTTCCATTATTATTAATTACTTCCTGCCAACGATTCACAAGCTTCTGAATGTCACTTCTATAAAATTCTTGGGGTTTGGAGGAAAAGAATGTAGAGAGGGTAGTTTTAACATCTTCATGTATTCCAAGCTCTTTTCCATCAAGATAGTTCTGCAAACTTTGGAATACATGATAATCAGATGGGGGAAGGTCTGGAGAATAAGAAGGATGTGGAAGTTTTTCCCAGTCTCGCTCTTCAATCTTTACAAATGTGATTCTTGCTGTATGGGACCATACGTTTTCCTGGTATAACAAAACATCTTTACGATTGGTCAAAGTAGGCCTCTTTTCTTTCAGTGCAACTTTCAAGCGCTCTAACTGTTGACAATAGTAGTCTGATGTAATCACTACACTAAGTGGCAGCAACTAAAAGTGGATCACACCAACAATATCCCACCAAACGCTTAACAAGGCTTTCCTAGAGTGAAGGTCTATTTTGGACTGTGTTTCAGTCAGTTTAATTGCACTGATCCATTGTCTGTGGGGCTTAATATTTTTATAATATATCCATTTTCCATTTCTAGTCAATAACTTGTCCAAAAAAGGTGAGTTGCATTCACGAGAGTGTAGATAACTGCAAATGTCTACTCTTGCTCTAAGGTTGGCTTCTGTCAAGTCATGGGGTGACCCATTTTCCAAGTTTTGATACCTTTCCAACCTGTTGCAAATGACAGTGAACTATTGAATGATTCAAATAAGCTTCTATGCTAGTTATTCAACTGTTACAGTACAATCTTCATCAAATATAGCCAGCAGCAAGTCATCATTAAACTCAACAGGATGGCCTGAACGTGGCAAATCATTGAGGCTGTAGTCACCTGATCTGAACTTTTGAAACCACCTTTAACATTTTCTGGTGGTATTTAGTCTCGTTGTTCAGAATTTCTGGTGATATTCAGTCTCGTTGTTCAGAATTTCTGGTGATATTCAGTCTCGTTGTTCAGAACTTCTGGTGATATCAGTCTCGTTGTTCAGAATTTCTGGTGGTATTCAGTCTCGTTGTTCAGAATTTCTGGTAGTATCAGTCTCGTTGTTCAGAATTTCTGGTGGTATTCAGTCTCGTTGTTCAGAATATCTCGTGATATTCAGTCTCGTTGTTCAGAATTTCTGGTGGTATCAGTCTCGTTGTTCAGAACTTCTGGTGATATCAGTCTCGTTGTTCAGAATTTCTGGTGATATTCAGTCTCGTTGTTCAGAATTCCTGGCGGTATCAATCTCGTTGATCAGAATTTTTGGTGGTATCAGTCTCGTTGTTCAGAATTTCTGGTGATATTCAGTCTCGTTGTTCAGAATTTCTGGTGGTATCAGTCTCATTGTTCAGAATTTCTAGTGATATTCAGTCTCGTTGTTCAGAATTTCTGGTGCTATCAGTCTCGTTGTTCAGAATTTCTGATGGTATTCAGTCTCGTTGTTCAGAATTTCTGGTGGTATTCAGTCTCGTTGTTCAGAATTTCTGGTTGTATTCAGTCTCGTTGTTCAGAATTTCGTGATATTCAGTCTCGTTGTTCAGAATTTCTAGTGGTATCAGTCTCATTGTTCAGAATTTCTGGTGGTATTCAGTCTCGTTGTTCAGAATTTATGGTGGTATTCAGTCTCGTTGTTCAGAATTCCTGGCGGTATCAGTCTCGTTGTTCAGAATTTCTGGTAGTATCAGTCTCGTTGTTCAGAATTTCTGGTGATATTCAGTCTCGTTGTTCAGAATTTCTGGTGGTATCAGTCTCGTTGTTCAGAACTTCTGGTGGTATCAGTCTCGTTGTTCAGAATTTCTGGTGATATTCAGTCTCGTTGTTCAGAATTTCTGGTTGTATTTAGTCTCGCTGTTCAGAATATCTGGTGGTATTCAGTCTCGTTGTTCAGAATTTCTGGTGATATTCAGTCTCGTTGTTCAGAATTTCTGGTTGTATTTAGTCTCGTTGTTCAGAATTTCTGGTTGTATTTAGTCTCGTTGTTCAGAATATCTGGTGGTATTCAGTCTCGTTGTTCAGAATTTCTGGTGGTATCAGTCTCGTTGTTCAGAATTTCTGGTGATATTCAGTCTCGTTGTTCAGAACTTCTGGTGATATCAGTCTCGTTGTTCAGAATTTCTGGTGGTATCAGTCTCGTTGTTCAGAATTTCTGGTGGTATTCAGTCTCGTTGTTCAGAATTTCTGGTGGTATCAGTCTCGTTGTTCAGAATTTCTGGTGGTATCAGTCTCGTTGTTCAGAATTTCTGGTGGTATCAGTCTCGTTGTTCAGAATTTCTGGTGGTATTCAGTCTCGTTGTTCAGAATTTTTGGTGGTATTCAGTCTCGTTGTTCAGAATTTCTGGTGATATTCAGTCTCGTTGTTCAGAATTTCTGGTGGTATTCAGTCTCGTTGTTCAGAATTTCTGGTGGTATTCAGTCTCGTTGTTCAGAATTTCTGGTTGTATTCAGTCTCGTTGTTCAGAATTTCTGTGATATTCAGTCTCGTTGTTCAGAATTTCTGGTGGTATCAGTCTCATTGTTCAGAATTTCTGGTGGTATTCAGTCTCGTTGTTCAGAATTTCTGGTGGTATTCAGTCTCGTTGTTCAGAATTCCTGGCGGTATCAGTCTCGTTGTTCAGAATTTCTGGTAGTATCAGTCTCGTTGTTCAGAATTTCTGGTGATATTCAGTCTCGTTGTTCAGAATTTCTGGTGGTATCAGTCTCGTTGTTCAGAATTTCTGGTGATATTCAGTCTCGTTGTTCAGAATTTCTGGTTGTATTTAGTCTCGTTGTTCAGAATATCTGGTGGTATTCAGTCTCGTTGTTCAGAATTTCTGGTGATATTCAGTCTCGTTGTTCAGAATTTCTGGTTGTATTTAGTCTCGTTGTTCAGAATTTCTGGTTGTATTTAGTCTCGTTGTTCAGAATATCTGGTGGTATTCAGTCTCGTTGTTCAGAATTTCTGGTGGTATCAGTCTCGTTGTTTAGAATTTCTGGTGATATTCAGTCTCGTTGTTCAGAACTTCTGGTGATATCAGTCTCGTTGTTCAGAATTTCTGGTGGTATCAGTCTCGTTGTTCAGAATTTCTGGTGGTATCAGTCTCGTTGTTCAGAATTTCTGGTAGTATCAGTCTCGTTGTTCAGAATTTCTGGTGGTATCAGTCTCGTTGTTTAGAATTTCTGGTGGTATTCAGTCTCGTTGTTCAGAATTTTTGGTGGTATTCAGTCTCGTTGTTCAGAATTTCTGGTGATATTCAGTCTCCTTGTTCAGAATTTCTGGTGGTATTCAGTCTCGTTGTTCAGAATTTCTGGTGGTATCAGTCTCATTGTTCAGAATTTCTAGTGATATTCAGTCTCGTTGTTCAGAATTTCTGGTGCTATCAGTCTCGTTGTTCAGAATTTCTGATGGTATTCAGTCTCGTTGTTCAGAATTTCTGGTGGTATTCAGTCTCATTGTTCAGAATTTCTGGTGGTATTCAGTCTCGTTGTTCAGAATTCCTGGCGGTATCAGTCTCGTTGTTCAGAATTTCTGGTGGTATCAGTCTCGTTGTTCAGAACTTCTGGTGGTATCAGTCTCGTTGTTCAGAATTTCTGGTGATATTCAGTCTCGTTGTTCAGAATTCCTGGAGGTATCAGTCTCGTTGTTCAGAATTTTTGGTGGTATTCAGTCTCGTTGTTCAGAATTTCTGGTTGTATTTAGTCTCGTTGTTCAGAATTTCTGGTGATATTCAGTCTCGTTGTTCAGAATTTCTGGTGGTATCAGTCTCATTGTTCAGAATTTCTAGTGATATTCAGTCTCGTTGTTCAGAATTTCTGGTGCTATCACTCTCGTTGTTCAGAATTTCTGATGGTATTCAGTCTCGTTGTTCAGAATTTCTGGTTGTATTTAGTCTCGTTGTTCAGAATATCTGGTGGTATTCAGTCTCGTTGTTCAGAATTTCTGGTGGTATCAGTCTCGTTGTTTAGAATTTCTGGTGATATTCAGTCTCGTTGTTCAGAACTTCTGGTGATATCAGTCTCGTTGTTCAGAATTTCTGGTGGTATCAGTCTCGTTGTTCAGAATTTCTGGTGGTATTCAGTCTCGTTGTTCAGAATTTCTGGTGGTATCAGTCTCGTTGTTCAGAATTTCTGGTAGTATCAGTCTCGTTGTTCAGAATTTCTGGTGGTATCAGTCTCGTTGTTTAGAATTTCTGGTGGTATTCAGTCTCGTTGTTCAGAATTTTTGGTGGTATTCAGTCTCGTTGTTCAGAATTTCTGGTGATATTCAGTCTCGTTGTTCAGAATTTCTGGTGGTATTCAGTCTCGTTGTTCAGAATTTCTGGTTGTATTCAGTCTCGTTGTTCAGAATTTCGTGATATTCAGTCTCGTTGTTCAGAATTTCTAGTGGTATCAGTCTCATTGTTCAGAATTTCTGGTGGTATCAGTCTCATTGTTCAGAATTTCTAGTGATATTCAGTCTCGTTGTTCAGAATTTCTGGTGCTATCAGTCTCGTTGTTCAGAACTTCTGGTGATATCAGTCTCGTTGTTCAGAATTTCTGGTGGTATCAGTCTCGTTGTTCAGAATTTCTGGTGGTATTCAGTCTCGTTGTTCAGAATTTCTGGTGGTATCAGTCTCGTTGTTCAGAATTTCTGGTAGTATCAGTCTCGTTGTTCAGAATTTCTGGTGGTATCAGTCTCGTTGTTTAGAATTTCTGGTGGTATTCAGTCTCGTTGTTCAGAATTTTTGGTGGTATTCAGTCTCGTTGTTCAGAATTTCTGGTGATATTCAGTCTCGTTGTTCAGAATTTCTGGTGGTATTCAGTCTCGTTGTTCAGAATTTCTGGTGGTATTCAGTCTCGTTGTTCAGAATTTCTGGTTGTATTCAGTCTCGTTGTTCAGAATTTCGTGATATTCAGTCTCGTTGTTCAGAATTTCTAGTGGTATCAGTCTCATTGTTCAGAATTTCTGGTGGTATTCAGTCTCGTTGTTCAGAATTTCTGGTGGTATTCAGTCTCGTTGTTCAGAATTCCTGGCGGTATCAGTCTCGTTGTTCAGAATTTCTGGTGGTATCAGTCTCGTTGTTCAGAATTTCTGGTGATATTCAGTCTCGTTGTTCAGAATTTCTGGTGGTATCAGTCTCGTTGTTCAGAATTTCTGGTGATATTCAGTCTCGTTGTTCAGAATTTCTGGTGGTATTCAGTCTCGTTGTTCAGAATTTCTGGTGGTATCAGTCTCGTTGTTCAGAATTTCTGGTAGTATCAGTCTCGTTGTTCAGAATTTCTGGTGGTATCAGTCTCGTTGTTTAGAATTTCTGGTGGTATTCAGTCTCGTTGTTCAGAATTTTTGGTGGTATTCAGTCTCGTTGTTCAGAATTTCTGGTGATATTCAGTCTCGTTGTTCAGAATTTCTGGTGGTATTCAGTCTCGTTGTTCAGAATTTCTGGTGGTATCAGTCTCATTGTTCAGAATTTCTAGTGATATTCAGTCTCGTTGTTCAGAATTTCTGGTGCTATCAGTCTCGTTGTTCAGAATTTCTGATGGTATTCAGTCTCGTTGTTCAGAATTTCTGGTGGTATTCAGTCTCATTGTTCAGAATTTCTGGTGGTATTCAGTCTCGTTGTTCAGAATTCCTGGCGGTATCAGTCTCGTTGTTCAGAATTTCTGGTGGTATCAGTCTCGTTGTTCAGAACTTCTGGTGGTATCAGTCTCGTTGTTCAGAATTTCTGGTAGTATCAGTCTCGTTGTTCAGAATTTCTGGTGGTATCAGTCTCGTTGTTCAGAATTTCTGGTGGTATTCAGTCTCGTTGTTCAGAATTTTTGGTGGTATTCAGTCTCGTTGTTCAGAATTTCTGGTGATATTCAGTCTCGTTGTTCAGAATTTCTGGTGGTATTCAGTCTCGTTGTTCAGAATTTCTGGTGGTATTCAGTCTCGTTGTTCAGAATTTCTGGTTGTATTCAGTCTCGTTGTTCAGAATTTCGTGATATTCAGTCTCGTTGTTCAGAATTTCTAGTGGTATCAGTCTCATTGTTCAGAATTTCTGGTAGTATCAGTCTCGTTGTTCAGAATTTCTGGTGATATTCAGTCTCGTTGTTCAGAATTTCTGGTTGTATTTAGTCTCGTTGTTCAGAATATCTGGTGGTATTCAGTCTCGTTGTTCAGAATTTCTGGTGATATTCAGTCTCGTTGTTCAGAATTTCTGGTTGTATTTAGTCTCGTTGTTCAGAATTTCTGGTTGTATTTAGTCTCGTTGTTCAGAATATCTGGTGGTATTCAGTCTCGTTGTTCAGAATTTTTGGTGGTATTCAGTCTCGTTGTTCAGAATTTCTGGTGATATTCAGTCTCGTTGTTCAGAATTTCTGGTGGTATTCAGTCTCGTTGTTCAGAATTTCTGGTGGTATTCAGTCTCGTTGTTCAGAATTTCTGGTTGTATTCAGTCTCGTTGTTCAGAATTTCGTGATATTCAGTCTCGTTGTTCAGAATTTCTAGTGGTATCAGTCTCATTGTTCAGAATTTCTGGTGGTATTCAGTCTCGTTGTTCAGAATTTCTGGTGGTATTCAGTCTCGTTGTTCAGAATTTCTGGTGATATTCAGTCTCGTTGTTCAGAATTTCTGGTGGTATCAGTCTCGTTGTTCAGAATTTCTGGTGGTATTCAGTCTCGTTGTTCAGAATTTCTGGTGGTATCAGTCTCGTTGTTCAGAATTTCTGGTAGTATCAGTCTCGTTGTTCAGAATTTCTGGTGGTATCAGTCTCGTTGTTCAGAATTTCTGGTGGTATTCAGTCTCGTTGTTCAGAATTTTTGGTGGTATTCAGTCTCGTTGTTCAGAACTTCTGGTGATATCAGTCTCGTTGTTCAGAATTTCTGGTGGTATCAGTCTCGTTGTTCAGAATTTCTGGTGGTATTCAGTCTCGTTGTTCAGAATTTCTGGTGGTATCAGTCTCGTTGTTCAGAATTTCTGGTAGTATCAGTCTCGTTGTTCAGAATTTCTGGTGGTATCAGTCTCGTTGTTTAGAATTCTGGTGGTATTCAGTCTCGTTGTTCAGAATTTTTGGTGGTATTCAGTCTCGTTGTTCAGAATTTCTGGTGATATTCAGTCTCGTTGTTCAGAATTTCTGGTGGTATTCAGTCTCGTTGTTCAGAATTTCTGGTTGTATTCAGTCTCGTTGTTCAGAATTTCGTGATATTCAGTCTCGTTGTTCAGAATTTCTAGTGGTATCAGTCTCATTGTTCAGAATTTCTGGTGGTATCAGTCTCATTGTTCAGAATTTCTAGTGATATTCAGTCTCGTTGTTCAGAATTTCTGGTGCTATCAGTCTCGTTGTTCAGAACTTCTGGTGATATCAGTCTCGTTGTTCAGAATTTCTGGTGGTATCAGTCTCGTTGTTCAGAATTTCTGGTGGTATTCAGTCTCGTTGTTCAGAATTTCTGGTGGTATCAGTCTCGTTGTTCAGAATTTCTGGTAGTATCAGTCTCGTTGTTCAGAATTTCTGGTGGTATCAGTCTCGTTGTTTAGAATTTCTGGTGGTATTCAGTCTCGTTGTTCAGAATTTTTGGTGGTATTCAGTCTCGTTGTTCAGAATTTCTGGTGATATTCAGTCTCGTTGTTCAGAATTTCTGGTGGTATTCAGTCTCGTTGTTCAGAATTCTGGTGGTATTCAGTCTCGTTGTTCAGAATTTCTGGTTGTATTCAGTCTCGTTGTTCAGAATTTCGTGATATTCAGTCTCGTTGTTCAGAATTTCTAGTGGTATCAGTCTCATTGTTCAGAATTTCTGGTGGTATTCAGTCTCGTTGTTCAGAATTTCTGGTGGTATTCAGTCTCGTTGTTCAGAATTCCTGGCGGTATCAGTCTCGTTGTTCAGAATTTCTGGTGATATTCAGTCTCGTTGTTCAGAATTTCTGGTGGTATCAGTCTCGTTGTTCAGAATTTCTGGTGATATTCAGTCTCGTTGTTTAGAATTTCTGGTGGTATTCAGTCTCGTTGTTCAGAATTTTTGGTGGTATTCAGTCTCGTTGTTCAGAATTTCTGGTGATATTCAGTCTCGTTGTTCAGAATTTCTGGTGGTATTCAGTCTCGTTGTTCAGAATTTCTGGTGGTATCAGTCTCATTGTTCAGAATTTCTAGTGATATTCAGTCTCGTTGTTCAGAATTTCTGGTGCTATCAGTCTCGTTGTTCAGAATTTCTGATGGTATTCAGTCTCGTTGTTCAGAATTTCTGGTGGTATTCAGTCTCATTGTTCAGAATTTCTGGTGGTATTCAGTCTCGTTGTTCAGAATTCCTGGCGGTATCAGTCTCGTTGTTCAGAATTTCTGGTGGTATCAGTCTCGTTGTTCAGAATTTCTGGTGGTATCAGTCTCGTTGTTCAGAATTTCTGGTAGTATCAGTCTCGTTGTTCAGAATTTCTGGTGGTATCAGTCTCGTTGTTCAGAATTTCTGGTGGTATTCAGTCTCGTTGTTCAGAATTTTTGGTGGTATTCAGTCTCGTTGTTCAGAATTTCTGGTGATATTCAGTCTCGTTGTTCAGAATTTCTGGTGGTATTCAGTCTCGTTGTTCAGAATTTCTGGTTGTATTCAGTCTCGTTGTTCAGAATTTCGTGATATTCAGTCTCGTTGTTCAGAATTTCTAGTGGTATCAGTCTCATTGTTCAGAATTTCTGGTAGTATCAGTCTCGTTGTTCAGAATTTCTGGTGATATTCAGTCTCGTTGTTCAGAATTTCTGGTTGTATTTAGTCTCGTTGTTCAGAATATCTGGTGGTATTCAGTCTCGTTGTTCAGAATTTCTGGTGATATTCAGTCTCGTTGTTCAGAATTTCTGGTTGTATTTAGTCTCGTTGTTCAGAATTTCTGGTTGTATTTAGTCTCGTTGTTCAGAATATCTGGTGGTATTCAGTCTCGTTGTTCAGAATTTTTGGTGGTATTCAGTCTCGTTGTTCAGAATTTCTGGTGATATTCAGTCTCGTTGTTCAGAATTTCTGGTGGTATTCAGTCTCGTTGTTCAGAATTTCTGGTGGTATTCAGTCTCGTTGTTCAGAATTTCTGGTTGTATTCAGTCTCGTTGTTCAGAATTTCGTGATATTCAGTCTCGTTGTTCAGAATTTCTAGTGGTATCAGTCTCATTGTTCAGAATTTCTGGTGGTATTCAGTCTCGTTGTTCAGAATTTCTGGTGGTATTCAGTCTCGTTGTTCAGAATTTCTGGTGATATTCAGTCTCGTTGTTCAGAATTTCTGGTGGTATCAGTCTCGTTGTTCAGAATTTCTGGTGGTATTCAGTCTCGTTGTTCAGAATTTCTGGTGGTATCAGTCTCGTTGTTCAGAATTTCTGGTAGTATCAGTCTCGTTGTTCAGAATTTCTGGTGGTATCAGTCTCGTTGTTCAGAATTTCTGGTGGTATTCAGTCTCGTTGTTCAGAATTTTTGGTGGTATTCAGTCTCGTTGTTCAGAATTTCTGGTGATATTCAGTCTCGTTGTTCAGAATTTCTGGTGGTATTCAGTCTCGTTGTTCAGAATTTCTGGTGGTATTCAGTCTCGTTGTTCAGAATTTCTGGTTGTATTCAGTCTCGTTGTTCAGAATTTCGTGATATTCAGTCTCGTTGTTCAGAATTTCTAGTGGTATCAGTCTCATTGTTCAGAATTTCTGGTGGTATCAGTCTCGTTGTTCAGAATTTCTGGTGATATTCAGTCTCGTTGTTCAGAATTTCTGGTTGTATTTAGTCTCGTTGTTCAGAATATCTGGTGGTATTCAGTCTCGTTGTTCAGAATTTCTGGTGATATTCAGTCTCGTTGTTCAGAATTTCTGGTTGTATTTAGTCTCGTTGTTCAGAATTTCTGGTTGTATTTAGTCTCGTTGTTCAGAATTTCTAGTGGTATCAGTCTCATTGTTCAGAATTTCTGGTGGTATTCAGTCTCGTTGTTCAGAATTTCTGGTGGTATTCAGTCTCGTTGTTCAGAATTTCTGGTGATATTCAGTCTCGTTGTTTAGAATTTCTGGTGATATTCAGTCTCGTTGTTCAGAACTTCTGGTGATATCAGTCTCGTTGTTCAGAATTTCTGGTGGTATCAGTCTCGTTGTTCAGAATTTCTGGTGGTATTCAGTCTCGTTGTTCAGAATTTCTGGTGGTATCAGTCTCGTTGTTCAGAATTTCTGGTAGTATCAGTCTCGTTGTTCAGAATTTCTAGTGATATTCAGTCTCGTTGTTCAGAATTTCTGGTGCTATCAGTCTCGTTGTTCAGAATTTCTGATGGTATTCAGTCTCGTTGTTCAGAATTTCTGGTGGTATTCAGTCTCATTGTTCAGAATTTCTGGTGGTATTCAGTCTCGTTGTTCAGAATTCCTGGTGGTATCAGTCTCTGTTGTTCAGAATTTCTGGTGGTATCAGTCTCGTTGTTCAGAACTTCTGGTGGTATCAGTCTCGTTGTTCAGAATTTCTGGTGATATTCAGTCTCGTTGTTCAGAATTCCTGGAGGTATCAGTCTCGTTGTTCAGAATTTTTGGTGGTATTCAGTCTCGTTGTTCAGAATTTCTGGTTGTATTTAGTCTCGTTGTTCAGAATTTCTGGTGATATTCAGTCTCGTTGTTCAGAATTTCTGGTGGTATCAGTCTCATTGTTCAGAATTTCTAGTGATATTCAGTCTCGTTGTTCAGAATTTCTGGTGCTATCAGTCTCGTTGTTCAGAATTTCTGATGGTATTCAGTCTCGTTGTTCAGAATTTCTGGTGGTATTCAGTCTCATTGTTCAGAATTTCTGGTAGTATCAGTCTCGTTGTTCAGAATTTCTGGTGATATTCAGTCTCGTTGTTCAGAATTTCTGGTGGTATCAGTCTCGTTGTTCAGAACTTCTGGTGGTATCAGTCTCGTTGTTCAGAATTTCTGGTGATATTCAGTCTCGTTGTTCAGAATTCCTGGAGGTATCAGTCTCGTTGTTCAGAATTTTTGGTGGTATTCAGTCTCCTTGTTCAGAATTTCTGGTTGTATTTAGTCTCGTTGTTCAGAATTTCTGGTGATATTCAGTCTCGTTGTTCAGAATTCCTGGAGGTATCAGTCTCGTTGTTCAGAATTTTTGGTGGTATTCAGTCTCGTTGTTCAGAATTTCTGGTTGTATTCAGTCTCGTTGTTCAGAATTTTTGGTGGTATTCAGTCTCGTTGCTCAGAATTTCTGGTGGTATTCAGTCTCGTTGTTCAGAATTTCTGGTGATATTCAGTCTCGTTGTTCAGAATTTTTTGTGGTATTCAGTCTCGTTGTTCAGAATTTCTGGTGGTATCAGTCTCGTTGTTCAGAATTTCTTGTGGTATTCTGTCTCGTTGTTCAGAATTTTTGGTGATATTCAGTCTCGTTGGTCTTTGAACCCGCGACCCTCAGATTACGAGTCGAACGCCTCAACCCACCTAGCCATACCGGGCCTAACTATGATAATAAATAACAAAAACGAAATTTAATAATCAATCATTCTATTTTATTAACCTCCAGCCAAGAAAGAGTTATAAAATGTACCGTCTACTCATCTGAGATCATTTTCTGTAAATGAACCTCAAAATATTAATGGTATTGATTAGATTAACAAAAGGGGGGTTCTGCTGTGAAAGAAATTAATAATAATTTATTATATTGTAGTTTTAAAACAGCAAGACGACATAAAACAAATGTCACAAGCTGAATATAGGAGACATTTATATATCTGGTACTGATGGTCAGTGTAAAGGTTGGCGTGAATATGTGTAATCTGAAAAGGTATTGAACCCCGTTACAGTGAAGTGGCTTAGCGAAAACATCATTACACAAGTAATAAAAGTGACATATTTTCTTGATATGTACTTATTAGCATGCGGAACAAAACTATCATGCTTCAAAAATATTGGACCATATTAGAGTCATGAAATCCAATAAAATCCAAAATGGCTGCCACGTGTTTTTGAAAATCTACTTTATGTCACATTTTTTTAAATAATTAAGATACAAGCTGATGTAGTTTTTTTTTAGTTGCTAAGCTTCTAGAGAATGATGGCTTTTGTAGAATACCACGTCTTTCATACGATGGCTGTTGAATTGTATTTATGCCCGTTCCATGGAATGCCTTTTGTGGTGTCAGTGATGACAGATTGTGGTCAATATTATCTATAGTGGCTACAATAAAAAAAGCCCCCTTCATCAGTTGTAATGGACAAACAGTTCCATCTTCCTCTTACTGGTCGCACATTGATAAAGCCAATATATTTTCCACTTGTAAGAATTCTTCATAATATTTTTTTTTGCTTCTAGTTTGCTTGTGAATATTCATGCAGATGTACAATGGTAAGGGTGGCTCTCGCTTCAGCGTGTTTCAGGACTGCTATATTTCTATATCTACTTTCTTTTTTCCAATAGTGCAGCAGTAACTGTGTCACTGTTACGCAGGGCTGAGAGTCTTTCTTCAGGATTGCCAGACTTGAACCGAATAGGATCACTGAGAGAAAATGTCTTGTAACTGATGTCATGTTATTCTGGCAGCCTCGCTCAAATTTACCTGAAAATATGACAGATTTGTTAAAAATTTACCCGCTGCATAATTTTGCAACTTTAGCAAATAACTGAGCTTCTTCGTTATAATCATGGAGGAGAAACGTGTCTCTTGGCAAATGTTGAATTCCCTTAGGAAGTGCAAGGATTGCATTTTTGCCATTAGATTTTTACTCCCAACTATCATGTTTAAATTGCATATGTAACTGTTCTATTGGATGCGTCTTGTTGAAACATATATAGATATCAAATACGCTTTTTTTTTAACATTTCATGAATATTTGGACCCCTTCTTTAGCAGAAATGGTCACGTGAGTCACAAGTTTTGCAAAGGCTCTTGCTTTGATCATTTTAACCATTTTAGTCGAAAATCATCGCTAGGCATGTGTCATATTGCAGTTGGTTCGCTATTTTGTAAAACACGATAAGTTATAGTTGGCATCACTCGCCACAAAGTTACACATAATACAGTGGAGCGCCATTACGCCGCGGACCAGTAAACCGCGAAATCGCTTAAGCCGCTGTAACAAGTCTTGTGAGCGATGTGAGCGAGGATTATCGCGGCTCACCGCTAATTTAAGAACGTGTAAAAACGCGGCTTACGAATTTAATCCTGGCTTTATAACTTCAAGGGGATATTTAAAAAGGATTTGCTTTAATTTGGGAAATAAATAAAATATATTACAATAGAAATCGACCGTTAATCTACCTTATCCGCTCTCTATGTCAGCTTTATGGAGGCCGCCATTGTTACCGAATCACACCTCTCCATACATTAAAATTAATCAGCGGTAAATCCGTGAAAAAAGTGATCAATAATTAAAGTATTATTTTTAATTCGATAATCCGATATAATGATCACGCAATGGTCTGGATGAGGCTCCTCGGCGGAGCTGTTGGCGACTTCGGCTTTTCAGTTACAAAGGTTTAAGCCGCGGACCACTTAAGCTGCGGTTAAGCAGGTTGACCCCCCACCCCCAAATACCGCGGCTTAACGGCGCTTCACTGTATTTTGAAAGAACATCATTGTCGTGCATATCAGTAGTTGTGGCTCTGAGAGTTGCCTCCATAATGTCTGTGGCACACTTATAAAGATACCCCATTTCATCACAGAAGATACAAGTGTTGGACTTGTTGGTATTTGGCTTTGAACATCGGACACCACTTGAAGTTTCTGAATCTTCATTCTATGATTGTTTACTTTTTCTTTTGATTTGTTATTTAGTATTTATTCACTGAATTTCTGATGACATGCACAATGCTATGATGCTCTGTTTTCCACGATTCATTCTAGTGTGCCTTTCTTGTCAAAGCATGCAGGAATAAATAATGCATTAAGAACTCTCTATTGCTGTACATGTTCCAGAATGTTTGTGTATACTTCTCTGGCATCTCGAGTTGGACAATGATGAGGATACGATAAACGTGATGTACTTGTTTTGTTCTAACACAAAACACAGCAAGACCAATCAAGGTTCGGGATGTTATGTGGTCATTATCTGTAATGAGACAATAATAATAAAATAAAACGTTTGTAAATAATTGTTATTTATATTTAACTATTTCACTATAAAAGCTTTAATTGCTAATTTTAATTAGTTATTACTTTTAATTAAAAAAACCTGAAGTGGAAACTTTAAACCTACTTGATAAGGGAACCGATTCAGCATGGCAGCAAGCAGCCTGAGTTAAACAAGTGCTCGAGAACAAAGATTAGTAGACAGGAAAGTTCAATATATTTAGGGAAACATGTGGGCATTTGGCATCCATAGAGATATGACGTTTAACAAACTATTATTCCAAGAAAGTGCAAAATATTACTTTTTCATATCAGATGGCCATTTTACGTACTGTGTTGTGTGGTTTATCCACACACATACTATAGGAAATATTATGCTTTTTGAACAATTGAACTAATATGATGTATCCAGTTCTGGTATTTTTTAAAGTTAATTATGGTAAAAATATTTTTATGCATTTTATCCTAAAAATAATGATAGTAATGAATTTCTCAACATTGAAAATGTACAAAACGATGAATTATATCAACTTGTATCGTACTTCGTAAGAAAATATGACATGAAGTAAATTTTAAAAACATTCATGGTGGCCATCTTGGATTTTTGCAAATTTTGATTCTCTTAATATGGTCAAAATTGTTTGGAGCACGAGGTTGTTGATTTTTTCATCTGTGTATCCAGTAGTAGTTTTTTTAAATGGTGCTTTTGTCAATAATAGAACAATAAGGTATTTTTATATCGCTGAGCCATTTCACTATTATCAAACGAAAGTGAGAATTTTGATTATTTTTATAAAATTGGGATCGATATAATATTATAAATAAAAACAGTCAACTCGTTTTATTCAAATTTTTAAAACGTGTAGTTTTACTTACATAAAAACAAAGGTAACAGAAAACCAAGAGTAAAATTCTAGCACACGTAACTTTTTAACGGCCAAAATTCTAAGAATGTTTAAAGCAGGATTACAAGGTAAAAATACAAGGTTTTGAACTTGTTATGTGAACTTCTTTCGTTGAGAGGGTTCTTTGAAGTTATTTGGTAAGAAAAGACAACCTTCAGTTGCGTAAGAACTACAGAATGGTTTCTTTCTTCCTTGGACCCGACATGGCCAGGTGGTTAAACACTAGACCCGTAATCCTAGGGTCGCGGGTTCGAATTCCCGTCACACTAAACATGCTCGCTCTTTCAGCCGTGGGTGCGTTATAATGTGACGGTCAAACCCACTATTCGTCTGTGAAAGAGTAGCCCAAGAGTTGGCGGTGGATGGTAATGACTAACTGCTTTCCCTTTAATCTCACATCGCTAAATTAGGGATAGTTAGCGCAGGTAGACCTCGTGTAGCTTTGTGCGAAATTACAAACAAACCAAACTTTCTTTCTTAACGTTTCTCCAAATTGCACCCACTTGTACACTGTTGTAACCTATGGTCTAAATATAACACTCGTCAAAATATATCACTGAATGACTGGCAATAAAAGAAACTATCATTTCTTCACTGTTTCATTACTAGCTTACTAACAGCCTGGCCTACTTGTATTTATGTCTCATTTAAAGATGTTCGTTGAAGTTTTTAGCTTTTATGACGTCGCCTAGGATATTCTGGGTATTTTAGGCCTACTCTAACGAAATGCGCCATCTAGCGAACAACTAAATTGAAATAATGAAAATATAGCTTAAAACACCGCCCCATCTTGAACAATCTTAAAACATAACATATGACATTACTATAAATTGTCCATTTACCAAGTCTTTATGGTGCCTTGCTTTTCTAAGGCCCATGACATAGGAATGAGATAATATATTGTCCTTTGTTATCACTGGCTGTTTTGTTGTTCCGTTGCTGGAGTAATTCTTCCTAGGTAGGTAACTGAATGAATATACTGGCAGGTTTATCCTTAATGATTCTTTTAGTGTGGTCTTAACAAACACTCCTCTTTTCTATAGATACCCTGTTTGCCATTGACGTACTTCTAAAGGCAATCACTGTGGATGACTTTTGTCTTAGATTACATATCCTTTTGGACCCTGTAAACCACATTGTTTATTCTTTTCTGTACAGCATGCAACCCTTTAAGTTTGGAGTGAGTCATCTGCGACAAGAACCATTTCGTTATATCATATCATCTTGATAGAATTCAGTTTTATCAGCATTAACATCATATTAATCTTTGGATTTCTAACAAGTCGTTTTAACTTTTCTCAGAGAAAGATCTTGTCCAATGTGTTCATTCTTCAAATACACAGGAACTGTTTCAACTACCAGTTCCTCAAGACACTGAAGAATTCAATTCCACTATGCCCCAAACACTACGTGTAAATTTGTTGGTGATAACATAACGTTTAGGGACAAAAACGAACCTGTTGGACCCTCTTGGTTGTCCAGTTTTCTAAGCCAAACTAAAACTATTAAGTATATTTAAAAGAATTAATACCAGTTCTTAACATTTATCAAGTTTTCTTTTAAACGCACTCAACTTTAGTGCCTCTACAAGATCCAAAGGCCACCCACCCACAGCCCAACCACCCTATTTGAAAAATAAAATTATCTTATCTGAAGACGGCTTCTACCTTACCTAAATCTATATTTGTGTCCCCTAGTTCTATAATTCTCACTGTGAAGTATGAAAAATGTTGGTACATCAACAGTATCAGTTCCTTTTACAATCTTAAAAACTTCTATCAGATCTCCTCTGACTCTTCTTTTTAAAAAAAATACAATTTTAAGGATCTAAATCTCTCCTCTTCTGACAACAAAATGGCACAATCCCAGGTGCCATTTTAGTAACTCTTTACTAAAACTTTTCCAACAATTTAATGTATTTCTAAAGACAAGGAGCTTAAGAGTGAAAACAGTACTCCATAACTGTACAATGAAATTTAGACTTGTATTCAACATTTTTATAGGTAAAACGTATAATCCTATTTGCCCTATCATTAACAACAGCACACTTTTCAGATGGCTTAGAGACTGATTAATCATTACACCTAGATCCTTTATCCTATGCCAGTATTAACGTTATTCCCATCCAAGTTATACTTATAATTCAAGTTATGATAATAAGCCATATGCAGTATCTTGCATTTATCATAATTAAAAACCATCAAATATTTATTTAAACAAATAACTAAATCCACCCTCTTCAAAGCCAACAACACCCAATACCTTAATATGATCCGAACATTAATTTATTGAGCATCTGTTATTAATTCAAACCAAGAAAAGAGTTATGATCCTAAGAATGAGCCCTGAGGTACACAACTTGCAACATTAATCCAGTTTGACTGAACTCTATTTATAACAACCCTCTGCTTTTCTTCCATCAAGCCACCCTTCTACCCAATTAGTTAATTTATTCCTCACACCTATAGACATAAGTTTCCTCACAAACGTATGTGTCACTTTGTCAAATACTTTCTGAAATCCAGATACATTAAATATACACTCTTACCTCATCTACACATGCAGTAACATTTTCAAAGCATATAAAAATATTTGTAAGGCAAGATTTTCCCTCAGTGAAACCATGTTGACAATCCAATAAATTTCTAAACTTTGTTAAATGGCTTTGCAAAACATCTTTAATTAGACATTCAAAATTTTTTTTTTCACAATTGTGGTAAGACTAATAGGCCTGTAATTACTGGTACAACCTTTCTTGATGGTTGGAGTGACGTTAAATAATTTCCAATCTCTTGGTACTTATCCAATATTTAAGGAATTATAAAAACGTTGTGGCAAGTGGCTCACATATCAAATCCTTGACTTAATTTAAAACCCTTGGAGACATGTTACCTGGCCCAGGAGCTTTTGTTAAGCTTTCCAATTTAGTAATAAGCCCAATAATTTCCTATCTTTTCGCCAAGCCTGGTTAGGTTAGGGTGCTGGACTCCAAAAGTGAGGTTCGCGAGTTCGAATCCCATTCACGTCAAACATGTTCGCCCTTTCAACCATGGGTGCGTCATAATGAAACGGTCAATTCCACTTCTAGTTGGTAAAAGAGAAGCCCAAGAGTTAGCGGTGGGTGGTGATGATTAGCTGCCTTCCTTCTAGTCTTATACTGCTAAATTAGGGACAACTAGAGCAGATAGTCATTTGTAACTTTGAGACAAATTCAAAGACAAACCTATCTGGTATCTAGCTAGTGTTTTATTATTCCTCTGACCTGGTTAGACCATGATATGCACCCCCGTCTTTTTATCTTAATAACAACTGTTAATTCCCCAACGTCTTGGCTGTGATGTCCAAATTATAATTTTCTGGCACTTTCTTCTTGAGAAGAATGTTTTAACAGAAACTGATGTAATTGATTTAAAATCTATAATAGAATCGCAAGATGATAACAGTGTGAGAGATTCAGAAGATGAACAAAATGGAAAAGATAGTAGTTTGGTTTGTTTTGAATTTCGCGCAAAGCTACACGAGGGCTATCTGTGCTAGCCGTCGCTAATTGAGCAGTGTAAAATTATAAGTAAGATAGCTAGTCATCACCGCCCACCGCCAACTTTTGGGTTAGTCTTTACCAAGGAATAGTGGGATTGACCATCACATTATAACGCCCCCACGGCTGAAAGGGCAAGCATGTTTGGAGCGACAAGGATTCGAACCCGCGACCCTTAGATTACGAGTCGAACGCCTTAACCCACCTGGCCATATAATTAAGGAAATGCATATTCACTGTCTAAGCCGGAAAATCTGCTTCAGTCGGAAATTTTACTCGGTCCCGTGCGATTCCGCCTTAGACAGGTTTTACTGTATATTCTACTGAAAATAATTTGCTAATGTCACTACAACTAACGTATAAAATAAACTTTCTGGTACATTTTCACAGTCAGTCGACAAATTAACTTGTCAAAATCCTTCACTAACATAAAATACTTCACTGAATTACTAGAACTGTACAAAACGACCTAATGTTTCACTGCTAACTTACTGATTAGTTCACTTGTATTTACATTTCATCTCTTACTTGTAAACGTCCTTCAAATTTACTATATATTATTCTAGCATCATGTAGAATACTATGCATCATAGATCCGTTTAAACATTACCTGTCCTTTAGCTAACATTTAAATTGAAAGGTTAAAAATATAGCTAATAGAAATATTATGCAGCCAATCATTGTGTCACTCCGATGTGAAAATTACATGATACGTTTAACCATAGCACTATTAAATAGTTAACTTATTATAATCACAATCTTTTGAATAGCTTAGTCAGATTACGTAAGCTTTATTAAACTTGTTAAGTTCCCTCACTTCTATTCGAAGTTTCGTGACAAACGCTGTTATAGCAACGACACAAAACCAGCTAATGGTCACGTTCCCGGTATTACGTCTTTCCTTCACCCATATTCGAGGTCTTATTAAGTTTCAGACCGTTTCCAATAAATTACTATTGACACACAAATCATAGTTACAGAAACCGGTTCATGGCAGCCACAACTGTCGAGGTGAAGTCAGTTATTATCCACTTTCTTGAGTAAAGGAAGTAAATTTTACTTTTACTGAATGCAAGAAAGGGTAAAACAGACTGAACTGTGGATGTATTTACAGTAACTGAATTTTCGTGTAATTTGTTTGAAGTCACTGAGACTTCCTGTAACGTTCTCTCGTAAACGGTCTATGAAACCAAAACATTTGATCGAGGTCATATCTCTGTTACAAATGTCAGTTGTCAATGTCGAAATATCCATTTCTCGCTCCTTTCATTTGGTTCAGTTCTTCACAGTAAAAGTTTTAAATTAACCACCGTATACATTATCACAATCAATTGTGGTTATTGATTTACGGAGGTTTTCTGGGTCTACAATAAAAACCACTGATTTACCTAGTGTGTTAAGCGCAAAGCTACACAATGAGCGATATTTACTGAATCCCAACGGATGTTTCCGTGTAATATTTATGTTCATACGCATAATGCTTGACCAAGTTAGAACACAAACCATTCATAGGGTTGGATTTAAACAATGACTTACTGTTGAGATTCTTGATGTTGTTTGTAACCACTTCAATAAATCCATTACATAAGTTTTGCCTGTCACATTTTGATATCTTTCTTATCCATATAGCTTTTATTGGGGGTTAAAAATATAATTTTATTAATAAAACATAGAAATATCTATCACTATACTGTTTAATGACCAAATGTTCACCAGTGGCACAGCAGCATGTTAACGAACTAACAACGCTATAATTCTGGTTTTGATACCTACGGTGGGCAGAACACAGACAGCCAGCTTTGTGTTAATTACAAAGAAACATTCAGCTTCAACAATTCTGAATTCAAGCCATCTAATGGCTCAGTGAGTATATGGGAAAACAATTTCAAAATAATGTTTCCTGTAGATACTGAAACAAATCGGTTTTGAACCCCTAATATGCTTACGTGTTTCAAATGCACTATAACACTTATTTTCACAGGGGTACAGCAGTATGTCTACTGGCTTAAATGATAGAAACCGAGTTTCTCTATGCTCGTGGTGGGCAGATTACAGATAGCCCATTGTGTAGCTTTGTACTTAACTACAAGCAATCAAACAATGGTATGCTTGTCACATTTGGCTTTATTGGCCAAATAAAAGAAAAACCAAAACTTGCATCAGTGCAGAAAGTACGATTTAGACTTAAATCTCCTCCTTTCTTGACAAGTTTCTTGTTTTCATCATTAAAATTTTGTCTCTGACTATCTCTTGCTAAGACTACTAAGTGAACTTTTCAATTTTTTTTTTTTTTAATTTCACGCAAAGCTACACGAGGGCTATCTGCACTAGCCGTCCCTAATTTTGCAGTGTAAGACAAGAGGGAAGGCAACTAGTCATCACCACCCACCGCCAACTCTTGGGCTACTCTTTTTGCCAACGAACAGTGGGATTGACCATCACATTATAACGCCCCCACGGCTAAAAGGGCGAGTATGTTGGGTGCGATGAGGATTCGAACCCGCGCCACTCAAATTACGAGTCGAACGCCTTAACCCACCTGGCTATGCCGGGCCTGATTTTTCAATTAAATTCATACGATTGTATTTAAACCAAAAAGAAGAGGTTGTGAGCTCCATCTGTCACTTCGAAATGTAAAATCGAAACCTATCATTACTAAATTCTAAATCACAAACAACTATCACGATTTTTTCTCTATTGTACGATAAAAAAAGATTATTTATATAATAATAAAATTTATAATATCGTTTCACATCACTACTAGTGACAGAAGTGCTTGTTTGTTTGTTTGTTTTGTTTTTTTGGAATTTCGCACAAAGCTACTCGAGGGCTATCTGTGCTAGCCGTCCCTAATTTAGCAGTGTAAGACTAGAGGGAAGGCAGCTAGTCATCACCACCCACCGCCAACTCTTGGGCTACTCTTTTACCAACGAAAAGTGGGATTGACCGTCACATTATACGCCCCCACGGCTAAGAGGGCGAGCATGTTTAGCGCGACGCGGGCGCGAACCCGCGACCCTCGGATTACGAGTCGCACGCCTTACGCGCTTGGCCATGCCGGGCCTGACAGAAGTGCACTCAAGCTTTCTAATTTCTAAAAATAAAAAATACAGATAACAGCAAGCTATTGAAAACGTAACCAAAAGCGTTTCTATATTATTGCGACATCTGTCAATATACAAGTTAACTACGTACAGTGAACAAATCAGCATTTAATTTCTTACTGTACAAATAACATAAATATTTTGAAATTAAGTGAAATTAACAACTTTTAAACACAAAACAGAACTGTGATGTAATTAAATTGTAAAACGTTACATGTTTGTTTTTGAATTTCGCGTAAAACTACTCGAGGGCTATATGTGCTAGCCGTCCCTAATTTAGCAGTGTAAGATTAGAGGGAAGGCAGCTCGTCATCACCACCATCCGCCAACTCTTTTTACCAACGAATAGTGGGATTGACAGTCGAAATATAATGCCCCACGGATGAAAGGGCGAGCATGTTTGGTGGAACGGGGATTCGAACCCGTGAACCTCAAATTACGAGTGGAACGCCTTAACCCGCCTGGCCAAAACGTTACATGCGTGATATTCAACATATCATGTTTTCTACCTGCTTTAAGTTTGTTTTCGGTTATTTAATTTCTAAGCATTTTTGTCTAAATCACATGGTCCAGAAAGTCACTGAGGTTGCTTTGTCATTTATTTTAAGTAATGTCTATTCTTCCCAAGGAGATACTTCAGTAACATATACCATTCGTCTTGAAAGGATCGGTGACTGTAAAATCCTTTGCTGGTCAAATTGACAATGTCTGTATGTTACAGCTGACCGATACTGTGAAAGAACAAAGACGCATGACGTTGTTAACTAATCAAAGAAACTAAGTTTACTCGTAGAACTGAAGTGTTTTGTTAGATCATTTCTATCAGAAGATTCAACGTGTTTTGTTCTACAGAGAACTGGTTGGATCACATTCAGGATGTTATTGCACAAGTACAATTCGATTGTCTTACGTCACCACTAGAGAATCATATGTATATTCCAAAATGATATAGATAACTGACAACTACCACTATATAGCATTACGTATGAAACCATCGTTGTATCCCTGAATTATATTTCTTAGTTACGGTTTCACAACACAAGAAAAATACTTTTACGAACATTTTGTTTCTTTTACTGCTACCGCTAATTTTAGGGCTCTGATCGCTGAAATTTAGTGGCTGATATATTATATATCGGACGTGTAATATACATATAGATATTACTGCTTTGGCTTCCCTTTTCAAACTCATTCTGAGGTTTTAGTAAGTAATTTTCAAATTTGACAACAGCTTCCATGCTTGGAAGTAGTCAACTATAGTGCTAAAGTTTAGTGCAAAGTTTCACGAAGACAAAACCTGTAATAATAATTTAACATTTCATTAAATTGTTGATAAACAAATTTGATTCTTTCTTTACTTCGTGCTATTTTTACCACAATGAGAGTTTTTATGGTTATTTCAAATGTTTTTCTTTCAGAAAAAGAGGTAGCAGATCCACCCTTATCATTTCGTTTTCCCATATTCTGTAACCAATGTCGATTCTCACTACCAACAGCATCTGATTAGTTCACTCTTTTCTTATACATGTCTTACACATTTGTAAGAATTTGAAGCGAAAACTGCTATCCTTTCAAGCAATCCTTACAGCAGTTGTGGCGACACTAACATTTTGGTTAAAGCTAGGCTGAGAACATTATTATAAAGTTAAGATTGAATTGGAAGTCTCATCTTTCATAGTGTCTGACGGCTATTTTTGTGCTTGGCTCATGTTTCGTGCACCATCATATGCAAGTTCGACAACTGGTTTAAACAATACAGTCCATTTTTCTAATTGTGCCTTAATTAACTTGTAACGTTTATGACACTCTAAAGTAGTGTTAACCAGTTAATCTAAGCAATCATTCCTTCACATTATTGACACACAGTGACAATGGATTTAGTAATTCTAACGAGGAATGTACCATTAGGCAGTCAACTGTGCCAACTCGCTCCTTTTATTTCTTCAGTAATTGACTGTCATATTAAAATGCTACAACAGCTGAAAACTGTATTCAGTGATGGAATTCAAAGCTACAGATTGTAATCACATTTTACTTTGAGATGTCAAGCTTGAAAACACTTTCTATTTTGTCATTTGTGCATCTCTTAATGTTTCTAACATAAGTCTTTTTTCTTACCTGGATTGAAGTCCACATCTGTTTCAAAAGTTATCCAAACAAGAAGTTCCTAGAGAATACAATAACAAAGTACATTCATACCAAAGATAAGGAATAGAGGCCATATTTCTGGAAATGATAGTATGGGAAAAACCTCCAAAACATTCAAGTAGGTGGAACCATTTTGGGGATGGAAAAAACAAAACAAAAAACTCTTACATCAACTGATAATGAAAAACTTATTTCAAAACCATTAAAAGTTCTAACAGATGAGGAATGAAATTGTGGTAATTTGTTTTTATTATATATATATTTATTCACCTTGGATTTAAACCCAAGGCCTGTTGCATATCTAGTGAATGTTCTACCGATTGAGATATAAGGTTAAACACCTAAAACCAGATAGTAAGTTACTTTTTAACATCTCTAACTTCTAAAAACCTCAGTCGTATTGACACAGCATCCTCTATCCCAAGATCTGCTTCATCATAAAATGCATAAATAACATGAACCTGATTGGAGCATTAAATATTAAATATACAGTACGTTGGACTTTGGAAGCAACCACATCAAACTTGATGTGCACTGAAGTAATATAACTGAAAGAACAACAGAAAAACACCAAAGAAAATAATGTTTGACATCAGTTTATTTAAAGAACACTTGATTGTTTTCTGTGATAAGTATTACGGTGCATAATTATGAGTACACAATATTGTTCTTCAGTAAACATTCAATATCCAAAACTAAGTAAGACATTACACAATAAACATTGAAAATCCAAAACTAAGTGAGACATCACACAATAAACATTCAAAATCCAAAACTAAGTAAGACATCACACAATAAACATTCAAAATCCAAAACTAAGTAAGACATCACACAATAAACATTCAAAATCCAAAACTAAGTAAGACATCACACAATAAACATTCAAAATCCAAAACTAAGTGAGACATCACACAATAAACATTCAAAATCCAAAACTAAGTAAGACATCACACAATAAACATTCAAAATCCAAAACTAAGTAAGACATCACACAATAAACATTCAAAATCCAAAACTAAGTGAGACATTACACAATAAACATTCAAAATCCAAAACTAAGTGAGACATCACACAATAAACATTCAAAATCCAAAACTAAGTAAGACATTACACAATAAACATTCAAAATCCAAAACTAAGTAAGACATCACACAATAAACATTCAAAATCCAAAACTACATAAGACATTATACAATAAACATTCAAAATCCAAAACTAAGTAAGACATCACACAATAAACATTCAAAATCCAAAACTAAGTAAGACATTACACAATAAACATTCAAAATCCAAAACTAAGTGAGACATTATACAATAAACATTCAAAATCCAAAACTAAGTGAGACATTACACAATAAACATTCAAAATCCAAAACTAAGTAAGACATTACACAATAAACATTCAAAATCCAAAACTAAGTAAGACATTACACAATAAACATTCAAAATCCAAAACTAAGTAAAACATTACACAATAAACATTCAAAATCCAAAACTAAGTGAGACATTACACTATAAACATTCAAAATCCAAAACTAAGTAAGACATTACACAATAAACATTCAAAATCCAAAACTAAGTAAGACATTACACAATAAAATGGAGCTTCAAGAATCATTCTTTTATTTTATTAAAGAGAAAATAAAACGTAAAAGTTGAAACAAGACTCTCTAACCATTTTGTACATGAAAATAAGGAATAGATAAGCCACAGAAATGTTGATTGAAAAAAGACAATTTATTTAATACACATACATATATTTAAAATGGTACAAGAAAGAAAATGACTACATGTCAAATGTTTGTTGTTTAGTCTGGCCTGTTCATGGAAATCACAGTACCATAACAGTTTCTGCCAAGTTGTTTGTTTGTAATTAAATGCAAAGTTACACAATTGGCAATCCACGCTGTGCCTGCTATGGATATTGAAACCTTCAGACTCATCAATGTGCCACCAGGGGGCATGCCAAATTGTAAACAAAGGAAGACATTACATTTTGTGCTTTTGATCCCAGATTAAGATAAAAACTAATCCCAAAACTATTTCTGTAATACCGAAATTAAATAATAAATACTTTAATTTACACATTATCATCAGAGACACACCAATATGGGTTATCTTCCATTTTTAACACGCTTTATTGTTCACATATTTTAGAAAGTAGTGTTGACCTGGGTTCTTTGGTTCACAAAATTTTTTTAAAACATTAACCAATTTTGTGAAACTAAGTAGACCAACTTGTGTAATGTGGAATTTTTAAGGTTTTGATACACCATTACCATATTTACTATGATTTGCTCCCAATCTGTCTGTGTTAATATTTTCTGCCAATTTCAATTATACAATTAAGTCTATCTTATTAAAATACTTCAATATTGAAGTATCAAGACTTTGCAGAATTAAACAAGGACTGAAGAAGTAATCCTATATTATCTGATAATTCTACTAAACCAAGTGCTTTAACCCATATTTCAAGGTAAGCATCTTCTATTCTAAAGGACACTGAAACATTGTTTGATTCTCAGCAATGTCAAGAATCTTCCGTCTGTGTATGTTTTTGCAATAATTTAGAAAAATGAAACTATTTCACAAGATCCAGGTAAAACTATGGAAGAAACTGGAGAGTTTTAAATACTTCGACACAGTTCTCTCTACATAACAAAGGCAGCATTACTACTATCTTGTCTTTTTTCTTCTTCTCAAAGCTGTTCACAATACTCATTGTCTAACGTGCTACAGACCATGTGCCATGTCTGAACAGACAGCTGCAGTGGTTATTATAAATTGAAACTCAAAAAATTATTTTTCAATTTGTTTTAGAAAATATAAAACATCTTTTTGCAATTATCTAAAATTTGGCACTAGAACTGGGCAAAAATGAATGTTTACTATTTTGTTATAATATCCACACAGTATACAAACAATATATGTTGTTCCAGTTATATTTTGTATGTCTTATCACAGGCTAAAATAGTTGGAGGTAGTGAGTCTGTGATCCTATCATAATCAGGAGCAGATTTAATAGTTAGCTAAAGCTGACTGGGCTTCTATTCATACCAACATTATACATCAAGCAAAAGCAAATATGGGCTTGCTAGTCCTCATTTTGCTTTAACTGACTATGCATATAGGCTTAAATCCACCCTGGTCATAATCTGGTTCATTGCACACACAGAAAAATGTTTATTTACAATAAAACGTTACTACATCACACCACATGACAATTATTAAAATTAAACCCAATGCATATGAAAAACATCATTTTAAACAAACTTTGGGTTAGCTGTTTTTGATTATCTTATATTCCAGATTTAATTTTCATTGATGTCAGTTTAGCCCAGCCTCTCTCTCAATCCTATGAATGCTGTTCTATCACAACGTTTCTGTTGCACAGAAAAAAAATTATTTTATATTCTCGGAGCAGTCCCAAAGGTTTTCCTCCTTAATATCAATAAATCCCAGAATATTTTCTGAAACATTTTCTGTATTTTATATATTTATAGCCAAATTATAGGCTGAAAAAGATACCACTGCTAAATGAGAAGCTAAAGCCTTGGTACAGATATCTCTTTGTATGATTATGTAACAAAATAAAGTTCATCCTTCACCTTGTAATGGATGTGCCAATGTAGCAGTTCAAAGATGGCAGTTACAGAGTTTTTTATGCCTCATTTTTAAAAGAACTTGTACCATTTTTCAACAAGCAACAAACTTGGATGTTTCTCACCTGGGTTACTAGACCATGTGTGAATAAGTGAAACACTTGAAACTGTTGAAATAATAAAAAGATTTAATCAGCTTCAAAAGCATCATGAACTTCTACTGTTAATCATCAGGCACTTTCACAATTGAAGTGCTACTTAATTAAAAGCCAGTAGCTTTAAAATGTAGATTACACCCTACTCTCCAGTAACAACTTGAAAATAATCATACCAGTCTCATGTTGTACATAAAACAATTGTTCTAAAGATAAATGTGGATTTCAGGGTTGACCAGCTGAAAGCTAGCTAGCTATACAATGAGAAACATCAGTCTCTCTTTATATATAAAAAATTACTATTAAACATTTTTGGGTGACCGTGATTTGAGAAATTTGTAAGTGTTTTTGGAGAACATATAACTCACGCCTGAAGACACGGTCGTGACAGCAGTCAAGTACCTGAAAAGGAAACACGTAATGATTAACTATCTTGGTTCCATTATGATAATTAATTAGTTAGACACCCTTATATGGTTATGATATTTTAATAATGCACAAGTTGATACAAGATTACAATAAGAATAATACAATTAAAGTTGGCGTTAAGTGTTCTAAGCACTGGACTTATGGAGTTTCTAAATGTTTTGGTCTCAGGATTGATATCTAATGAGAGATACAGAAAGGTTATACACTTCATAATTCCCATAAGACATAGTGTCTGGAATGTCAGTTATCCCTTAATTTCCAAACAACTGAATTTCACAAGAAATTCAATACCAGTACTACACACTTTGCTTTAAACTATTAATACTAAAGTAATGGACATTGGAGTTGTAATATAAGAAGATTTATTGGATAAATAACACAAAAACATAATACTTTAACAAGGCGTAAGCAAGAATGTTTGAAGATATTATTACGACAGAAATAAATTACATAATTACATCAATGTCTTTACTCTTAGGTCAAGACTTCTGGTTGTCTACAGAACAAAGAGGAGCTACACATTTACTTTAATTAAATATTTAACTATTCTCTTCTACTTTAAATCCTGTGTATTATACTATATAGCATATTACTGTAAACTTATGTGATGGTTTTGCTACTTTTAGGTAAACAAACTTTTTCTTTACCGATTTCAAAACAAACTGATTTAACACCATCATCAACACTAGAATTATTAGCTTAGAAAACACTTTGCTACACTATTCCTGTGTCAAATTACTTGAGAGTCTATGATTTGTTTAGGTTACGTGATCCCAAATAAATTACATAATAAAGAATAAACACAAATACCACCCATACTGTAATTAACCCTACTGATTACAGCTGAGGTCTTCTAAGTATTTTACATAAAATTACATGATTTCACCCAATATTTATCATCAGTTCTTTGTACCAAGTGTTGTAACTGAGAACAATACCCCACACCATACCATACAATGAGAGACACTGTATTTGGTCTCAGCAATTTTCACCATGAGAGGTGAACACTATAGAAAACAACACCTTGAGGGTTATGTAAATAATGTCCTAAACTTAAGGATTAATATTTCAAAATTAATAAATATTTTAACGACTCACGTTTCATACGTCACAAAAGAACTTACCACAGAAGTTTCATGTATGGATGATCGACGTATCCAAACACTGGAGCTGCAAGTGTGAAAGCAACCAGAGAGAACTGGATTGCAGTATTCACCTATAATAATATAACAAAATAAAACTTAGACTGACATTTAATGAATGTATTAAAACACTTACCGATCACACATGGATATTTAGCTAACATTCACTGATCACACGTAATAACTTCTTGTCCCATTTTACCTGATCATTCACAGTAACTTATTTAATCAATGTTCCACTGAACACACACCAGTATTATTTTACATCAAACTTCTTGCTAATCCATCTGCTGTAACATGTACTGACTACATTTAATGGTTCCTTGGAGAAGTTTTTGTTGATTACAGACAACAATTTGTGAAATCAAGAAATACATTTCATACTTAGTAACTAAAAGGAATGTTCATAAATTATGAAAATCATAACAACAAACACAGATAACCTAGAAATCCTGTCTAAACATGACAAGCATATGCATTTTTAATGACATTTATGTTCTGTTTTTAGCTCAAAATAAATATACTGATAAGTCTATCTCTTTGTATCTCAGAACAGTTGGTGTGGGTAGTAACACCTTTACTAACAAATTTCGACCTTCCTAGGTCATCTTCAGGTTACGAAAGAGAGAGTTTGAATGTGACCATTGACGGGCACGTCTCAGGGACGAGAGTATAAACAGGGGGCGTTGCAGTTAGATGTTAGGTTATTAATTAGTATAGATATGAAGGTGTTCCTTTATATTGGTTTTAGTTGTTCTATAAGTAGGGCTTCTTTGATTTTGCATTTGTTTATATTTGTTTCCCTAGTTAGTATCTGGATGTTTTCTATGGTTGTGTTTATTTGATTTGCAGTGTTCAAAAACATATGAAAGTGTTTTCTTGTTTTCTTTGAATCTGGTTCATACTCAAACCAGCTGTTCTGAGATACATTTTTATTTCAAGTGGGTTTCTCATCATCAAGAATTACTTTTCCCTCTCTTTGTTTATTATTATTATTGTATTTTTCTTTTAAAACTGAACTTACTTTACTGATGAAAGTGGGAGAAAGCTTGGCTGTAGGGAAAGTCACGTCAAAGTATCTGGAGAGAGTCCTCTGTGCCAAGTAAATAATCCTCATAAAAAAAAAGTTACTACAAAAATCCTAAAGTAAATTAGTTATTATTTTTAAAGCATTGGAGAAATGTCTTCTTTGCAGATACTCTATCTATGTGGCACTAAATATATTTTGGTATTTTCAATACGAATAGCACCTTACGTAACATACAGGCTAAATGGCTAAGCCTTGGAACCCAAACATCAGACCTTTCCCTTCCTAACTAAAACTACTCATCACAATGTTCTGGACTACAGAATGAATAAGGAATCAGATTATACTAATCTAATATTAATTAGGCAAACAACCAAAATGAAGTGATTTATTTATTGTGGAGCACACTATCACCTGAATATTTCATATTCAAACACCACCTGAAGAAGACAGACCAATGTTCTAAATCAGTTCATTAGGGTTATAAATTGTTGTTTGCCTAGTTAATTAAAGAATGAATACTTTTTAACCTCAGAAATGTACGTAGAATTATACACAAAATATTTTCCAGGTTAAAACACAAAGTATGAAAAGAACTGTACATAAAGTCTATGTATAATTCTGCATATTAATTTACCTGTCTTATGCATCTTAAACAACAATTATTAAAATGTATGTTTGGAATGCAGAATGAATACTTTTAACATAACCGTGTTAACTGACAAACACAAAAAGTATACGGTAAATGAACCTCAAAAAGTTAACATTTTCTTAAATTAAAAATCTATTTCTAAAAACATACTTATCTCCACTCCAGTTACAGCTGTCACTCTACTGCCAGGGTTTCTTCCTTTGCCCACTTAAGCAGTGGTCTGATTTTTGTTCACTTGCTCCAGTCTTTTATAACCCACTTAACAGCTCTTGGTGATACTGTCTTGTGACAATCTCCACCTATTTTGATGCACCCTCTATCCCAGTACACCTTTTGCCTGGAAGTTAACTCATGTACTTTGGGTGGAACTGTGCATGATCTGTCATCTCTATTGGCCAGGCTCTGCCCAGATAGCCAAGATTCCATTGCCTGGGTCTAGAATTATGGGTCATGGTTCCTATATCCCACTTGGTAGCTAGGGCAACTGGACCACATGATATATTTATATACATACACACACTCTCTCTCTCTTATGAGTACATCTCAACCTGTAGCCATAGAGTGATGCATTCCAAGACACTGGAATCACAATGTGAGGTTAAGCAACACTGAAGTAAACAAGGATTGGAATAACGGAATCTTGTATACCTCACAGAATAGGACATTGAGCCCAGGTCATCAGTGTGGTAAATCGGTAAACTTACCATTGTCCTGCAGGCAGACTGAGAAGCCAACAGAATAAAAGTAGCAGGAAAAGGAAAATCAAAATCCTCTTCAGAATATTTAGGATCATTGTCATTTGAAGCCCTGGAGTAACACCACTGAATGGAATATATGTTTCCATTTCACTATGAATAAGATCATTGACAGTCCCAACTGAGAATGACTCCCTCCTAGACTCTTGTGTGACACTAGATATCACAGGTGAGATAGGAGAGACCTGATTCACCTATGTGCTGGAACCAATATTCTAGGATATTCATACTGGATATCAGCTTGCCAATGAAAATCTTGTTCTATGAACAAACTAAACAAAGAATGCTCAAAGTATCTCAAATGGTTGTAGTTTGAAGAAACTGATTAGTGATCGCTCTGTTGAGAAAAAGTGATAACATTATCTGAATGAATTGCTTACGCACGGCAGTGCGGATAGAGGGTACACTGAGGCAGGTGGAGAGTGTCACTAGACATATCACTAATGGCAATTATGTGGGGTATGAAAGACAGAATCAAGTAAAAAAAAATCAGACCAATGCTTAAATGAGCAAAGATAGAAACCTGGGCAGTCCAGTAATAGCTATAGTGTGAGGGAAGGTAAGTATGTTTTGGAAAAATGTTTCTAATATATATGTTAATCAGAATCCATATCAAATATCCTTAACATAAGGAGTGTATGTTGACTGAAATGTATAATGAATATTTTTAACACAAGTGTGTGTTAACTGAACTTTATAATGAATATTTTTAATAAATGTGTATGTTAGCAACAGCAAAATAATTACTTTCAACTGAGAAGTACAAGTTAACTTTAATAAAGAATTAATACTTTTGATATGAGAAGGATGTTTTAACCACATCACAAAATGATTAACTTGTAATGTAAGATGACTGAACTCACTGTAAGCACTTGTATACAAATGGAAACAGTAACATTAAATCTGAACCTTGTATGATTGTTTTTAAATCTATAATTTTACAGAAAGATAAGTTACAGAACATAGACCATGATCTGCTTCAACACACAACTGTAGCATAATAACAAAATAATATTTTTTCAAAATCTTAACATATCACTTGACAACATGACAGCTAAAGAACAAATTACAGGTGATGGCAGCGACTTGTATCGTATGTAGAAACCAGCTGTTACCAAACATACATCCCTTGCTACAATCAGAGCAGTCAGAGGAACTAGAAGTTAAAGACAGAAATTAAAAGAATATTATTCAAAATTATAAAAGGAAACAATCATTTTTGAGATAACATATATATACATACAAACTGTATGGTAACAAATACAAATACTGTACTTAGCAAATTATCTTAAAAACAGTTAAGAATCAGCACATAATTTTATTCTTTATAAACAGAGTGAAATAAAAACTACAAAGACTAATATAAGATAAAACAATGAAAACTACCTAGACTAATACAAGATAAAACAATGAAAACTACCTAGATTAATGTAAGATAAAACAATGAAAACTACCTAGACTAATGTAAGATAAAACAATGAAAACTACCTAGACTAATGTAAGATAAAACAATGAAAACTACCTAGACTAATGAAAGATAAAACAATGAAAACTACCTAGACTAATGAAAGATAAAACAATGAAAACTACCTAGACTAATGTAAGATAAAACAATGAAAACTACCTAGACTAATGTAAGATAAAACAATGAAAACTACCTAGACTAATGTAAGATAAAACAATGAAAACTACCTAGACTAATGTAAGATAAAACAATGAAAACTACCTAGACTAATGAAAGATAAAACAATGAAAACTACCTAGACAATAATGTAATGATAAAACAATGAAAACTACCTAGACTAATGTAAGATAAAACAATGAAAACTACCTAGACTAATGTAAAATAAAACAATGAAAACTACCTAGACTAATGTAAAATAAAACAATGAAAACTACCTAGACTAATGTAAGATAAAACAATGAAAACTACCTAGACTAATGTAAGATAAAACAATGAAAACTACCTAGACTAATGTAAAATAAAACAATGAAAACTACCTAGACTAATGTAAAATAAAACAATGAAAACTACCTAGACTAATGTAAGATAAAACAATGAAAACTACCTAGACTAATGTAAGATAAAACAATGAAAACTACCTAGACTAATGTAAGATAAAACAATGAAAACTACCTAGACTAATGTAAGATAAAACAATGAAAACTACCTAGACTAATGTAAGATAAAACAATGAAAACTACCTAGACTAATGTAAGATAAAACAATGAAAACTACCTAGACTAATATAAGATAAAACAATGAAAACTACCTAGACTAATGTAAAATAAAACAATGAAAACTACCTGGACTAATGTAAGATAAAACAATGAAAACTACCTAGACTAATGTAAAATAAAACAATGAAAACTACCTAGACTAATGTAAGATAAAACAATGAAAACTACCTAGACTAATGTAAGATAAAACAATGAAAACTACCTAGACTAATGTAAGATAAAACAATGAAAACTACCTAGACTAATGTAAGATAAAACAATGAAAACTACCTAGACTAATGTAAGATAAAACAATGAAAACTACCTAGACTAATGTAAGATAAAACAATGAAAACTACCTAGACTAATGTAAGATAAAACAATGAAAACTACACAGATTAATGTAAGACGAAACAAAAACTACCTAGACTAATGCAAGACAAAACAATAAAAACTACACAGACTAATGTAAGATAAAGCAATAAAAACTACCTAATGTAAGACAAAAACGACCTAGGCTCACTTAAGACAAAACAATAAAACTACCTGGACTAATGTAAGACAAAAGTATAAAAATTACCCAGACTAATGTAAGATAAAAATGACCTATACTAATGTAAGAACAAACAATAAAAACTACCTAGACTAATGTAAGATAAAACAATAAAATCTTTTCTCCAGCTGCCTTACAATCAACACCTGTATGAATGAGGATCTTACATCAGTACAATTAATATAAATTTACGGTCTTGACAAATATACATTTATATAAGATAACTAGATTACATCAATAAGTGTCATGTAAGATAACAGATCAATCAAAATCAGTTTCCAGTTATTATTATTTTTTATTATTCCAACAATATGGGCCTCACATGAAAACAGTTTATTAGTTGAATGCAATTTATAAATAAGTTCAACAGCTAATTGATTTTCAAATTCCACTAATTGCTCAGCTCAACTGACAACATCTGTGGAGGCTGATCTGGCCACATGGTAAACTTGTTCCCTTGAACTCTGACATGGTCAGAAATAAAATAAAAACTGAACACAGATAAGGGATTAAAAGTAAAAAAAAAACAACAAAAGAATATATTTGATGACAAATCTGAAAGTTATGAATATTTAGGCTGTTTTATCAGAATAAGTTGTTCAGTGATGGCATTGATTTTAAGTGTAAAAAGAGTGAAACTCAAGATACAGCTCTCAGATTCTGTGAATTTATGTGTGACAGATAAGAACAGTATACTTAAAATAACCTCTTCACAAAATGTTACATTTACAAATAGCCATCCAATTTATAAAACCCTGAACTTCTGTGTTACTTCGTAAGTACTCTGATGATAAAAGAAATAGCACAAGATGCTCCCTTTTGAGAAGGACCTCCCTGATTGGTGATTCATGTCCAACCAGATGATCCACGGTGAAATGTTATATGACAGAAATGTTTTGTTATTCCAGAAAATCAATAAGTGTTAACCCTAATCTTCAAAACTATACACAGACATCTCATCAAAGAAACAGGCCTATAATTAAAAGGAATCTTGGAACCCTTCTCAGAGTTATTGAAATGGACAACAACAGCACAATGCCAGCAAATCAGAACACTTCTCTTCTTGCCAAATCTGATGAAAAGAACTAGAAGATGAAGAGAGACAAGAAAGGTATGATTTATCATCTCATAATGGATGTCAATCAGTTTAACTGGTGTAAAATACATTTAATTTTCACCAGAGAGAGTTATCGGTAGCATTCAGAATTACAGTCAGGTTGAAAAGAAGGTGGAATTCTTTTGTCTTGGACTTTATTGGTCATAATGGTGGGTGAACAGGTGGATGTGTAAGCCTCTACATTAGAAATACCCTGTAAATCGACAGTTTCTTGGCTGCTTAGTTGTAAAATTTATAGAAGATGCATCGCGTACTTCACATTCAATTATTAAATCATGTTCCAAATGTTCTTGAAACTGGTGGTGCAAGAGATGTAAAATGAATAATGCCAAATGTTGATAGTGTTTGCAGCTTTCAAAAACCTTTCCCATAAGAGATACATACAGGATGTTAAGAATCAATCAAGGTTTTTATCATGGCACTCAAATTATGGAGAAAATCTCCATACTTTCACAATTGCCATTTTCATCTAGAATGTTGAAGAGATCTTTGTGAAGAGCTGTTTAGATTTATGATCATTTTTTACCATTTATCAACAGAAGGTCAACTCCATGGACTATGTACTGGAATGAATGGAAAGGTTCCCACTGGTCTGTTTAGAGAGAGCAAGGGAAAGAGTGAACTACAGTCCTGCACACTGAAGCTGAGTGAACAGGTCACAATCACACACATTCATCACTGTAGATGGGAGTAAATGTTGACTTATCTACTTGTTTGTCTATGGACAACAAAAGAGCATTAGCAAGGCAAAATAAAGACTATGTAGGTGAAATGTAGTAACGTGTCAACGGTTTAACAGCATAATGCCACACTTATTGATGATAACAAGTAACTCACTTGAAGTAAAATGTATCTCAAGACAGCTGGTATGGATATTAAAACTTTAACTAAAATAGAGTAGAGAACAATGTTTTAACCTTCTTAGGTCATCTTCAGGTTATTCACTACTTTATTTTAATAAAAGTTTTAATACCCACACCAGTCATCTCGAGATACAGAGATATTTTTGGTAGTTGTTATCCTCTGTACCTCCTCCATCTACTTTGGGCATGATCTAGGGTAAGAAGAATGCACTTATGGCTGTCATGGTCCTTACTCCCACAACAAGCACAAGTTAAACCACCGTGTTAAGGTAGTGTCCGAACCAATGACAGTGAAAACATCTGAGAGTTTGTAATGCATGGCCTGACTCTACAGTTCTGATAACCTGTTGCCTTAAATTTGGTAGATGCACACAGAGACATAAATGTCAAAATCAACACTCTAGTTGGTTCATATCTTCCATTCTTATGAGTGGTGATTTGCCATAAAGATAATGCTCATAGACTAAAGTGATCAGACAAGAATCTCTGACTCTCAGACAGTAAGGAGATCCTTAAGGTAGCATGAGAATTTCAACTTCCAATACTGTATATCTCACAAGCCCCTCTAAACATTTTTGCCTGAAAAAGGCAAAACCTTAAAAAGAGGTGTATCTGGAAGAGTATGTACAATAAAGAAGAAACAAAACAGAACAGGTACTGCAAGAAATGGTGTGCGTGTGTGTATGCAAAATCATAAATTTGTGGTCACTGATTTACTGTTAGTTTTTCTTTTTTCAAAAAAACAACACAGCTTTACAGATAAAAAGAAAAGTCAATGCCCAATGACCCCACCCACCATGAAGATCTGCTCCACTGTCAAAAACTCAAAATACTACGAACAATGCAGAAACACTACTATTTCATGAGCATTATACTCAAACACTAAAACCAGTCATAGCATCAACAATTCCTCTTGTATAATACTGGCACACAGTTGATTATATTTACAAATGAGAAACCAACTAACACCGAGATAGTGACCCCAGGGACCCGATGTATAGGAACTACAGGCCAAAGTTCAGTGATCCAAGCACCACTTAACAACCAGATTCTTCACCAGCCCTTCATAATTTGCCATAAATAAAAACACATAGATGAATGTTTGAATCTACAAGAAGGTAACCAGAACAGAGGAAATCATCTAAGAACGTACAGGAATCTACACTGATGGAACCAGAAATCTTCATCTGGAACTTCTATGAATATCCTTTAAATGGAATGTTAAACCTAACTACATAAAACTTCCATAGCTCTCCTACAAACACATACTGTAGAATCTAGGTCCTCACCCGTATGCACTATAGCTGTCTTACAAACAGTTTTCTAAATGTCAGAACACTTACTTAAAATTAGTGAAAAACTTTCATGAATAATAAAACCAGCTGTTTGAAACTAACCAGGAAGAAGTCCTGCAATGGTAAGTGTGATAAACAATGTTGCAATAAGGAACTTGTCGGCCACTGGATCAAGAAAACTCCCAATTACTGACTGCTGGCTTGGAAACTTTCTAGCTATGTAGCCATCTAGCTGATGAAGGAAAGAAAAACAAACTAGTTAAGAAAATAAAGATTAAACTGTAAAGAGAAGTAATGAAAAATACACAACATTTTAATATATAAATAATATAATATTTGACAGATCTGGTATTGTGAGTAATAGAGCTCTTGTAACAGTGAGGCCATATATTAATCATGAAAAAATAGATTAACTTGAAATTTTAGTATCATGTAAATTTAATACCATTTAATACAAAACACAAATAATTGGGCTTACCATATCAGTTACTCCGGCTGCAGTAAAAATACCAAATGAGGCTTCATAATTACCAACAAGGATGAGGTAGCCAAGCAGAGGAGTTGCTCTATTCTTAAGAGACACAGTCCATTTGGAATTGTCATAACATTTTCCTTCTGCAAAATAACTATTTTGTTAAAGCTAAAAAAATTCCACCTCACAAAAAAATTAATTTTTTGTAAGTGACGAAAAGCTTGTATTTTAAGAATGACAAATTAAAATCAGTTTAAAAAATAAAAAATTCATACATTAGCAGTGTATAACACTAGCAAAACTAGCAGAAGAAGTTTTATAAACTGCTCAAATTAGTTTTCTGTATTTTAGCTATGAGAAAGCATATCTGCTGTTATTAAACAGTATCTATGAAAACCTTGAAATCATGTTTCAACTGTAATTAAAATCAACAGAAATGAAGTGTGTTTTCAACATTTTGAACAATGGTTGTATGAACAAAGAACCAGACTTTTTTAAGAACTAGATATTATGCTGTATAATACTTCTTATATATCATTTTGATAATTTTTATCACCATTTTCAGTCAAAAAAGTTTGTATTTTTTAAACATGAACCAATAAAAAACAGCATTAAAGTTCTAATAGTTTACATTCCATTTTTAAATGTTGTATTCATTACTGATGTCATAAAAACATTTAGGTTCATGAAGACTTGATACATGAAAGTATCAATACAAAGCTGAATACATTAGTTACCGTTCTTTAAGGAAAATACTAAGAAATATTTGTCAAAGCTGGAATAGCAAATGTTATCACAGAGCAATTGGAAGTAACTGGTGAAACTCAATCCACAACAACAACTGAACAAATCATTTTACAGTTTAAAAAACATGCAACAAATGCACAGCACTCAACCAGCAGTTCCCTGTGGTTTAGGCCTTAGTCACCTCAACACTAATAACTTCAATAAATTTCCAGAGACTCCAGATCAAATTGAGAGAGTTTCCAGGAAAGGACTTCACTAGTTGTGTATCCAATGTTCAATATAAAGCCTCATTAATCTTGTAAAAACGTTTTCATTATAAGACATCACCTGTTTTGTAGAATGTTATGATTACCTCTTTATTCTTAAACTTAAATTTCTGTAAATAAAATCTATACCATCTTGTTGTATAATGTAAAAGCTTCTGTTATATGACAGTAAAACCTGCAAACCTCATTAATGACCAAGTTTAGTTTATATGTATATTTTTACAGTACTAATATCAGTGCCAACTGTTATTCATTTGTTTATAAGACTAGATTTGAAGTACATTTGTTAAAATATATATATGAAATAATCCCAGACAACACTGCACAATTATTAACATTAAGAAATGGTAATGGTACCCTTAACTCATTTTTTATGTAAAGTGTGTCATGTGATCAGCCACGTGATGCTAAATATTACTGAAAAATACATATACTAGTATAAGTCACACATCAACATAGCATAATCACAATGAGTTTCTTGAATGTTTTATGGTATGACCCAAACTTCTCCATTACAATTCCTTCTAGCTCTTTAACAATGTTTGGCACCTTCCCAGAACATCTTACCCACATTTTCAGTCAGATTCAACTCTTGAAAAGATGTTGGTCAGTCAGTTCATTCAATATCTAGGAAGTTAGTAACAAGTTGAGTTGTAGTGGTAAATGTTATCCTACATGACAAGAAAGTTCAAACTGGTCAGTATTACCTAATTATAACAATGCTAGAGATGGTAAAGCTGCATTCCTATACTGAATAGTATTTATGTCACAGCACATAAAAGTCAGTGTGGCCAGGAATACTGTCCCTAGCCTGAACTATTTTGCCATAGCCCACATATGCATGACTTACCCTCATATAACTGACCATTCCCCAAATTTACATATTCTTTGTAACTTGCTTTGAAGTACAATTGTACAATTTTTGTTTGAACAAGACATTTTCCTATATAATACTTTCCGACAATGTTGAAAAGGGGAAGTGAGAACCTGTCTTGTATAGTTTGTTATAAAGTTATTTACATTAAATATACAAGTCTTGAGATTGCAAAACTGTAAGTTGAAAGTTCTGGACACAAGCAGAGAGCAACTGTAGTTGTGGATAAATTACAGACTTTATTGAGTTTCAGAGCTTTCACAAATGATCTTGTTTGGAAGACAAGTGAAGCTGGAACAATTCTTGTTGACCACAACCTGCCATTAGAAGCTAGAGAACACTTAGGCCTAATGTGCAGAAGAATATTCAGTGACGTGAGTATTGCTAACCAAAATGTATGTGGACTACAGCCATAATTAACAATACTCTCACACCATGAAGTACCAATGCAATTATCATAGTGGAAGTAGTGATGTGCATCTGGAGACAAGTTGAATCCTTTACTGCTTCACTTTTTTATTATTCTTCATCAGAAGAAATTAGATGGTGATGCTAGAAGTACCTGATTGCAGTGACAATGCTTTTGCCAATTAAATTTTAAAAATGGTCAATGACATTGTCTTGAATAATGGAAGCCACAGAAATATTGCATTGGGTTATCCAGTGAGAATGTAGGGAGATTTAAAGGGAAGGGCTTAAGATACTTGTTTGAGGTTAAATCAGAAATGTATACATCACTCAATTAACCCTACATGCATAGAGGAAAACCAAACACAGTGAATGCACCACAACTTTTAAAGAGTGTAATTCATCATAGTATTATATATTGTATGTCAGATTTCATCCTAAAGTTGTTAATTTAGTGAGAGTTTATGGGAGAGGAAGGTTACTACCAGAAACAATACACAAGAATACAAAAAAAAAAAAGTAGATATTCATCTGGGAGATTATGTAACTGCAGTATATAAACTGAAAGTAAAATATTTTTATCCTGCACATAAACACTCCCTTGCACATAAGTCTGACTCAGACGGAAGTCACCAGTTCAGTAAGAATACTTTGAAAACGTCTTTTTTTTCTAGTACAAAATACTTGTGTACTTTACTCAAAGCTTGCCACATTTCGTGTATGTTTAGGGACAACAGGGGAACTGTTGGTTCATCTTAGCTTTCCCATCCTCTAAGTCAAACTAAAACTATTAAAAAAATCTACAGCCAGCCCTTATCATTCATACCTCTATCAAGCTTTCTTTCAAACTCACTCAGATTTACTACCTCCACAACATTTGAAGGCCACCCAATAAACAGGCCACTCACCCTATATCAAAAATAAGTCCTAGCTAAAGATGACTTCTACTTTCCCTAAATCTATATTAGCATCTCCTAGTTCTATAATTCTTGCTGTTAAGTAATAAAAATGTTGGTACATCAACATTATCAATTCCTTTTACAATTTTAAATATTTCAATCAGATCCTCTCTAACTCTTCTTTTTCAGGAGAAAACAGTTATAAGGATCTTTATCTCTCCTCATATGACAACCTCTCCATCCCAGGTACCACTTTAGTAACATTCCTCTGAGCTCCTTCCAGCCTTCAATGTCTTTCCTGAGGTAAGAAGCCCAAGACTGAACATAATATTCCACATGTGGCCTATGCAATGAAAGTGTAACCCATTTTGACTTTTATTTCATACTTTTGTAGGCACAACCTGAAATTCTATTTGCCCTACTACTAACAACAGCACACTTTTTAGATGGCTTAAGAGACTGATTAGCAATTAAACCATGATTAGTTTCTTTCATGACACTATTAGGGTCATACTCATCCAATTTATATTTATAATTCAAGTTATGATAATAACCCACATGCAATATTTTTGTTATTATTAAAACCATCTCTATTTATTTTCCCAACTCATTAGATCTAGTAAATTTGGAATTAAAGTCAACATTCCTTCTTCAGAGAAAGTACTGAGGGGGGTTCTGAATTAACTGTTACTTCTCAAATCATGTGCAGCAATCTCAAAGAAAAGGTTCACAGAGATTAAATATGATCCAGCTACAGTTATTTACTGTTTGTAAACTCAGTACTCTCTGTACAAATTAACACAGTCTTAAAGAAGGAACAAAGCATTCCTCATCAAGTGATTCCAGTTCTCAAAGAATTTTTAAAGTAGTAGCTCAGTTGGTTCATGAAAGAAAATGTTCTTACATCATTGAAAATAATGAATGATGGTGTAAGAAACTCTTCGCACCACTTAAACACAATGTGTTCAACAGACAACTGAGCAGTATATCAGCTTATTAACACCAAGAGATCTTGACAACTCTGATACAGATTTAACAGCATTTCAGAAGAAGATGCTAATTCTTGATCCAATTTTAATGTCCCTAAAAGAAATTGTCTTCAAGAGCGAGGTAAACGTTATGGCAACTTTCCCGGTTACTCGAAGAATGTATTAACTATCAAATCCTATAGGACTGTGAAATACTGAAAATGCAAACTGAAGGTGTACCACAATTACTACAGAAGCTGTGGTTATTTTTATAATGAAATAGATTTTTATTGGTTTTAGTTATTGTCCTCTATTATGGAATGTCATTAAGCTTCCATAGCAATGTTAATCTAGAAATACTATTTTCCTTAATAAAGAAAAAAGAATACAAAGATGAACCATTTTATAAATCTACCCTGTCATCTTTAGTTAAATGCAAGATAAGCATCTTTGAGACTTACAACTGCCACTCTGTTCAATATGGAAATGATATTATACACCAGACAAAACAGGCAACCTACATAGCCACAAAACAATGCTTTCTGCAGCAACAGCCTGAACACAAGATATAACTAGTAAAGATAAAGGGAAAGGTTTACTTTCCACCACTAGGTACACCAGTAACATGTATTATTATTAACATTTATTATTTTACAAATGCCTCTTTTGAAGTATATTTTTAAATTAAGAGTATGTTACAAAATGGGAAGCCATTTTACAAGGGGTCAGTATCAGCTAATTCCAAAAGTTCCTACATATGTTGAGGTATTATACTGAAAACTGCACATGACTTATGTGGCTTCATATTTAACAATGGGTACATGATTAATATAAAATTTAAGGAAAGACAACAAGGGGCCTACTGGTCTATCCAGACCATCCTATTCACTCACATTTTTTTTTCTAATTAAAAAACAACTGAAAGATAGTCATTGCCTTCCAAATATTTATCAAGCCTTCCATTAAACTCCCTTATATTTACTGTGAACACCATTTCTGAAGACATTCCATTCCAAAAGCCAGTCGCCCTGTTAGAAAAATGAAACAGTCTTAGACAAAGATGAGTCCTACCATGCCAAACTTTATATTTGTGTCTTCTAATCCTATTGTTCTCACTGATAAATATGATGTATCATCAGTTCTCTTAATTTTAAACAACTCAATCAGATTCCCTCCAGCTCTTCTTTTTTTCCAAGAAAAATACACCTGAAAGATTTCATTTTCCCCTCATGTGATAACCCTTCCATCCCAAACACCATTCTGGTAGCCCTTCTCTCGACCCTTTCCAACAATCCAATGTACTTCTTAAGACAAGGAGCTCAACTAATACTGAACACAATACTTCAAATGTAATTTAACCAGTTATTCATACAATAAAATTATAACCTTTTTAGACTTTGATACAATATTTCTGTAGCTACAATCTAAAATCTTATTTGGTATGCACAAGCAACAGTACACTGTAGGAATGGCTAAATATACTGATCAACCATTACACTAGGATAGTGTCTTTCTCCATAATACTGGTAAAGGTATTCCCATCTAATTTATAATCAGACCAGATGCAGCTTTAAACACGCTAAAGGCCATCACAAATCCCTTTCTTGCTCTGTTCAGTGTGGCTAAAACCACTTATCTCTGAGAAAACTAACTTGTACTGAATATTGTCATTAGACTAGTGAGAGCTCATACTAAATACTGTAAGTGGTTTTAGCTACTCTTTAAAAGGAACTGTTGAAAAGATCACCAAAAACAGGATACTTGTATAAAATAGCATATAACATTTATAACTATACAAGCATCTTAAAGACAAGCTCCCGCCCACTTTTTTGGCATATAAGAAAAAAACGTTACTGGAACTAGAAACACTAGATTGGCTTATAAAGGGTTAAAATATAAAATTAAAAAAAAATTAAATATAAGAAGTTCACAACAATGCGAGATTTTAAGGATTATAAAAGATCAAGAGAAGTGGTCAAATGGTAAATCAAAAACATATTTAAGAAGGTTGGCTGAAAATATAAAAATCAATAGCATGGATGTTTTGAATACATTAAGGATAAGCAAAATACTAGGATAGGAGTAAAGCTTTTAACAGTTGATACAGGAAGATTAACCTCTGATGATTATAGAATGTTTTAGTTATTAAATTTTGTTTCTTCAATTTTTAATAATGAAGAATTGAGCAACATTCCTCATTCTAAACAGTTACAAGATTGAAGCAAAAGTGAACAAGATATTTAAATTTTTACTGAGTTTAAGAAAAATTAGGAAATTTAAAAAATGATAAAACCATGGATTTTAAAGAAGATTAGAAACCAGATATGTAAGTCACTTGTTACTATTTTTTCTAAGTTCATGAATAGTGGGCAGGTACCAGAGGATAGGAAGTTAGCTAATATAACTTTTCTTTTCAAGGAAGGTAATAAAATTTGTCCCAATCATTATATGTCTATTAATCTCACATAAACAATGGAAAACATTTTTGAAAGTCCAATGAAAAATCTTTTGTAATATCATGTAACAAAGTTAAAAATTTTCAAGGCTGTATTGAACACTGATGGTGCTCTGTGCAATATTAAAAACCTGCACTTCTCCTAAGGAAACCTAATTCATTCTTGTCTTCAAAAATGCAATTTCTCACCCCAAAGAAGTTACTGCTCTGTATGAGTGCAATGCTTGCCACCTTTGATTGGTCCTCAAAATTCTGTTGAATAGTTAAGATGGTTTTGTTATAGGAAAATAAATCTGCCTTAACCTGTTGACATTCTTTGAAGGGGTTACTGCTTACGTATATAACAAAAGTACAGGTATAAATTCAATGTATTTATATTTTCTGATAGCATATTATACATAAAAGGCTTGTCACAAATGTTATCTACATTGTTCTGAGGGAGAGGTTGGCTCCATGGTTAGAAAACTAGCTGGAAGGAAGAAAACAAAGTTGTTATAAATTACTTAAGTCAAGCTGGGCAAAGTCACAAGTACCTCGGGATTCAGTGTTAGGACCTTTGCTTTTTTTCTGACTTAATGACATAGATGAAGGAATAGTTAATAAATTACTTAAACTTACAGATTACATCAAAGTCTAAGGTTTTACTAGCTGTGAAAAGAATGGTGCTAATTTACAAAAAGATTTAGATCATTTAGTGAGATGGACAAATAAATGGTAAATGGGTTTAATTATAATAAATGCAAGGTAGTGTATGCAGGATACCATAATATTAATTATAAGACATTTGAATTGGAATACTCTCAACAATATTATGAAAGTAAGCGATCCTGATATAGTAGTCAATCAGTCTCTATGTGCTGTTGTTATAGGTGGGAAAAATAAACAGGTTATATAAACAGAAATGTGGAATATAAGTCTAAAGATCACTGGTTAGGCAATATTTGGAGTACTGTGTACATTCTCAGACTCTTTAACTTTGGAAGATCTCCAAGTTGTTGGAAATGGTTCACAACAGGGCTACTAGAATGATACTGGAATGGAAAAGTTCATAAATTTTTATTTCTCTAACAGGGTAGTTGACATCTGGTATACGTTGTCTACAGTTATGATGGGCTCTTGTTAATTTAAGAGCACTTAAAAGTACACTTGATAGTTATTTAACTTATAAAAACTAATTTTGAGTGTCCTATTTTACATTTTAGTACAATGGATGGTCAGGCCTAATGGACAAACAAGCCTCTTGCTGTCCTTAAATTATATGTAGTTAAGTTTATTTGAGTTTATACTTTTTCAAATTGATATTAGACTTAATATTGGTGCAATAACAAAAAATATATATATAAAATTGAATTTTAAGTCATAAGATCATATCATGGAAAATAAAATAAAAAATAATTATGAACCAGTAGACTAATTATCCTAATAAGTTACAATTAAATTATTCTGGACTGTGATACATATACACAGAGGGTGAAATTTGGCTTATTTTGCTCACAAGTTATTTCAGAAGATGCTGAGAGGTTCTTTTTTTTTGTTTTAATTAATTAATTTGCAAGTAAATGGTTTCCAGCAATAAAAAAAAACTTATGTCAAACTTTTTAGGAGTTTCTACAAACTAATAACAGGTCTATAAACCTAACTGCTGATGTTTTACCTAACTGGGAAATTAAATTTTTTGGATTAGACCTTTAACATCATACATATACAAGCATTGTCTTCAATACAACCAAACACAAATGTAAATGATGAATGTAAATGTGCTCGTAAACTTTGAAATAACATCAATCAAAAAATGTTTCACTTTTCTAAATATTGTCTCACTTACACAAACGTATATATCTGATCTGACAGTTGCTGAGTAACTAAAAAATCTAGCAATCTGTATAAACAGTTTAAAACTATTTCATTGTTATCTGTGCATCTCCAGGCAGCACATGAACTCACAATTTCAACCATTCTTCTTGAAACTTTCTTCCGAGTTTCCAGAAACCTAGGACTTGTTCTGGGTAATCGTGACTTTGAATGGCCAGTTAAGGTAACTGTTATATCTTGGCTTTCTTCTTCTGGATTGTGTCTTAATGAACTTCTTTTTGCAAAGGCTTCTCTGTGAGTTGAGAAATGTTTGCCAATCCCACATAGTTTAAATGAAAAACAGTTGGTAGCAGATGTTGAATTAAATTTAACACAGTTACACATGCTAATCTCAGAAAAGGACCAACAAAAGGCAGGCCATGGCCTGACTCTTGATTTTGATACGTACAACAAGTTCGTGTTATTTAGTATACTTCTGTAAAAACAAGATACACTTCTATTTGTATGGCTATAACATAATACTTCGTAAGTACAGAATCTGAACAGTTTAATAGGAGAAATCAGGTTAGTAAGAAAGTTTTTCATGACGACATCAATTTCCAACAGGAATCACATCAGAAAACCGCCTACTGTTAATAAATTAATTAATCCTGATATCCAAAGGTCATGCTATTTAACACCACACGATCATTTAGGCTTAAAAATTATTTATAACTTTAAATGTTTAATATACATGCGTATAAAGTTTATGCACGAACTGTTAGTTCTGTTTCAACTTCATAATCACTGTTACAACAAAAACAACGAAACAAAACTCGCATGAAACTTTATGTAAATAAATTTAAACCCGAACTATAAGAACGTGTTATAAAACACAATTATTAACTTTCTTGTGCACAATCAGTTGTTAATCTCACTACCAATAGACCGTAAGTAACGACTGTTTGTTTTTTATGCATCTTAAATAACTACTATACTTCCGTAATTGAAAATATTTACTTGAGAAAGTTTAATGTTATTTTCTGTTGATAATAAATGAGAAAAACTTATTGTTTAAGTCTTTAATCTTTATTCAATGTACGACAAAAGATAGCGCTCTCCACAATACGGAATACTCTATACATGTTATATATATGGTTATAAGAGTATACCTATATATATATATCGTCGAATTGTCTATAGAGTATTACGTGATTTTTAAAAATCTAATCCCAGACAGTGGGAATTTCTTCTTTCAAAATTCATAAAATAAAATACAATAAAAGACCTTCTACGTTGATACCTGCTCTTCAGTCTATTTTAACGCAGTTGTAACTAACTGATAAAATTTTATTTCGTATTGTTGTAAACCATATTTTATGTTTTAATATGCTTCTTTGCTAGAGATTGTTCTTCATATGATAACGTAAACATATTTAGAAAACGTACAAAGGTATTATTAAAATGCCTAGAATGTTCGTGAATATTAACGATTGAGAAATTATGTAAATATCTAGAAACAAAGACACGTCATAAACATGAGAATCAGTGAAGCATCAAGTCCGTTTTCAGTTGCTTTAGTGATTGAGAATTTATCAAGTATTCAGATCAGTGTTAGTTACTGAGCGTGTTCATGTCATTGTACAATTTATAAGTAAGTTTATATGTTCGTTAGTTGTAATAACACTTATATATTAACGAGAAAATTCATCTTGAAAGTGAAGATAAAATTTGTGAACTACGACCCACAACTGTGTACGAATAATGGTAGCCTTTAGCAAACATTAAACTAATTTGTTATAGTTACATAGACTGGTTTGCATTATTTTCACAAAAATCATTTCAAAGGACCTTTCCAACAACAACAAATAAAATATACGTTATAACAGTGTATACGGCAAAGTAATTAAGGCTATCTGTCCCTGTCCCTAATTCTACACTACTAACTGTACAGAAGGTAGCCAGTCAGCATTATCCACCAACCATATAGAGTCTGACTGTTATCTTTATAAAGCACTTAACACGGCGAATATTTCAGGATATTGTTCAGATTCGAATCCAACTCTCACCTAGACCAATGTTGTCAATTCCACAAAATAGTAGGTCGCCACAGAAACCTTAAAAAGTCGCTGATGTTGCTATTTAAACATTCTGAATATGTCAAAAATGTCACAGAAATTCTATATATACAGGATGGGAAATTTTCCCTACAATAAGGAGACGTTCCTGATGTAACTAATACAGTATAGAATCTCTGCATTCACTAATGTGGTAAGTACTGAAAATGTATTGTATTAACACTACTGAGCTGTTTGCGAGTGATTTTATGACCTATTAAATTGACAATTTCTTTCTCTGAATACCAGTATAGTCGGCATTGAAAGTCACTAATCTCTTTAACAAACGATTTTTTACAAGGGGAACCCAAAAGTTCTTAGATCTAGCAGCAAAATCGCCAAGTTGACAACTCTTAAGAAGTTCCAAGTCTTAGAGCATTTCCATACAGTCAACCTGTACACATCCACTATAAGAAAGAAAAACATATTTGTACACGGATTTTTCTCTGAGTTAAAATAATTTTATTAGTGAGCTTTCGGCCCTCTTATATAACCCTTTATCAAAAACTCAAAAATGAAAGTATTTTAACGTAATGAAAAGTCTATGTATAATTCTATATGTTAATTTACGTACGCCATGAGTCACACATAACAAAAAAAAAAAAACATAATTCTACAACATACTAAAACATTTTCGTATATAAAGCATAAGATATAAAAAACAATATGCCATAAAATTTTTTTATGAAAAACAACAAAAAACTGATAAATAAAAGTATACAAGTACTTGAAATCCATTAAAAATCTGACTACTTTTTAATATAGTTTCAGAAAAAAAATGTTTTCATAATCTACTCTACCTGAATGCTTTCCAGTTGACTTGTTTGTTTGGGAATTTCGCACAAAGCTACTCGAGGGCTATCTGTGTTAGCCGTCCCTAATTTAGCAGTGTAAGACTAGAGGGAAGGCAGCTAGTCATCACCACCCACCGCCAACTCTTGGGCTACTCTTTACCAACGAATAGTGGGATTGACCGTCACATTATATACACCCCCACGGCTGGGAGGGCGAGTATGTTTAGCGCGACGCGGGCACGAACCCGCGACCCTCGGATTACGAGTCGCACGCCTTACGCGCTAGGCCATGCCGGGCCCGTTCCAGTTGACAAAATGGAAAAATGTAATTAAGGATATTGCCTCGTCTTTGTGGGTGTGTATATATCAAATTAAAATAGTTTGCGAAAGATGACAAAGCTCTATTGACATCTTGGAGAACGGTATTCAGAAGTAATATTGCTTGTTTTCGAATTTCGTGCAAAGCTACACGAGGGTTATCTGCGCTAGCTGTACCTAGTTTAGGTGTGTAAGAGTATAGGGAAGGCAGCTAGACACCACCCACCGCCAACTCTTGAGGACCTCTTTTACCAACAAATAATGGAATTAACCATCACATTATAACGCCTCCACGACTGAAAGGGAAAGCATATTTAGCGTGACGAGAATTCGAACCCGCGACCCTGGGAGTATGAGTCGAGTGTCTTAACCACCTGGCTATGGCGATCCTCACAAGTAATATAGCTCTTTACTTTACCGTGGTGTTTATCTTTCTGCCTCACCGTAAAGGCTCGGCATGGACAAGCGTGTTAAGGCGTGCGACTCGTAATCTGAGGGTCGCGGGTTCACATCCCCGTTGCGCCAAACATGCTCGCCCTTTCAGCCGTGGGGGCGTTATAATGTGACGGTCAATCCCACTCTTCATTGGTAAAAGAGTAGCCCAAGAGTTGGCGGTGGATGGTGATGACTAGCTGCCTTCCCTCTAGCCTTACACTGCTAAATTAGGGACGGCGAGCACAGATTGCCCTCGAGTAGCTTTGTGCGAAATTCAAAAACAAAAAAGCAAATTACCGTGGTGTTTATCTTTCTGCCTCACTGTAAAAAAACAGAAAAAATATATAAACAACAACTAATAAACACTGTTAATAAGAAAAACTATTAGGTACGTCGGTTGCGTGACAATGTTTATTTTTATCTGGTATGCTTGTTTCTCGCATAGCTGATCAAATAAAAGGAAGATGTTACATTCTCGGTGAGCTCCCCTAATTGAGATGTTCAGTGGTTTAAGACACTAATTTATTTATTTAATCGTGAAAAATGCTTTTATGATTTGTTCACACACACTGAACATAGATAATGTTCCATCTGTTATCTTTGTTCACTATTTATTTTCACTTACGGTTTGTGTGACGCAATTTTCTTTCATCGTCTGAGAAACATCAAAGAAATAAATGAATAGGATTTCCGTTGTTTATGCTCTTTATGCTAATTTAATTTGACTTACCTTTGCAAGATAGCTGGTATATACATGGTACACGTACAATGATATATTTCCATATAAAATATCAGTGCCCTTAAACAACGAATGTTAGTGATAAGCAAGTACGAGCACATATGAATCCACGTTTCAGAAACTAACCCGATCATTAATTTCTAACGAAGTTGAAGGATATTTGGTTAAACTGTACTTACCACTGCTGCTCTGAGAAGTCTTATTGTGGTGGTATGGCAGATAGATCATATATATACCTAAGCCTTCTACGATTTTGTGTAAGTTTTAGAATCAAAATATTTTAAGCTTCTCTTAAGGTGTTTTTACAACCAAAAGATCATTATAATTCATGTGTTGAATACCACTCTAGGTTCTTATAGTCTTTATAGCAGGAGCTAATCCGAGTTGGATTCACTATCACAAGTAGTTTTTGTAACGGGCATGGTGTGAGGCAACTTTTACGAAAGTGGAATGACAGTGGAGATAAATTCAAATCCTTCTATATCTATCGTATGCTTCACCAGACCATAGAAAGCTGCGTAAATTGTGAGAACAGTTTGATTTTCTGGCAAGGCTTCAGTTGTGTGAAATTATCAACTGCAGCTCAGTTTCACAGCTCTTATAAGACAGTGTTTTATTTCAAATATCTGATGACGCTACAATAGATGTCGACAAAGAAAGCTAACTCAAACGTAGAAGAATGACCAGTCGCAAAGTAGGCCTGCATAAATGATATGAAATGGTAAGATTGTGAGGACTTATATTTAAATTAACGCATCTCCTTAGACATTCTATAACAGGAACTCACAAAACTTTATAACAACAGGAGTGTTTTCACAATAATTTCTTACAACAGGAATGGCGATCCGGTTCGCTCCCTCTCAACTCAAGCCCTGTTTTCTAAAGGTAGATTCTTTAGGCTTTGAAGACGCCATACCTCTTTGACGTCTTCATTTCTCGCTGAGATGATTTATTTTAAGTTTTATCCAACATTGTCCAGGATCTTTTCTGTTTGTAAGTAAAGTATTTTAATTTATTTTACATCTGAGTTTCACCTGATTCATTTTAACTAGCCAATAAATCACTTACCAAATCTTATAATATCTTTGTCATTTCAGTGAAAAAATACCCGTTGGCTTTAAAAGTCCTGAAATACCACTGTGAGCCCTTCAAAGAAGTTAAAATAAAGATTAATTCTACGAAAAAAAATTCCATACTATTATGTTTTAAATTTTTTTAATTTTGTTGCATACAAAAATTATGGAAACAATATACAAATTCTGACATTAACAAACTTGTTTGTGGAAAAGGTTTGACATTATTCACTACACTGCAGATATAACAATGTAATTTGTTTGCTAGAATACTATAATTAAGATTTTGAATTATGCGTATAAATATTTTTAAATATTTACATTTTCTGAAATAATTGAAATACTCCCTTATATATTTGTAATTAAATAGATTCCAGTGAAAATAACTGAGCGTCAAATATACAAAGTTCTAATAATAATCCACGTTTTAATATTCAACCAACATAAATTACAGCCCGGTACGACCAGGTGGATAAGGCACTCGACTTGTAATCTGGAGGTCGTGGGTTCGATTCCCTCACACCAAACATGTTCGCCCTTTCAGCCTTGTTGGCGTTATATAATGTGACGGTCAATCCCGCTATTCGTTGGTAAAAGAGCAGCCCAAGAGTTGACGGTGGGTGGTGATTTGTCCTCCCTCTTCTCTTACACTCTTAAATTGGGAACGGCTAGCGCAGATAGCCCTCGAGTAGCTTTGCGCGAAATTCAAAATAAGCCAAAACATAAATTACACACACCTGTAATGGTTTTATTGACTTGAGATTTTTATATGTTCTGTGTAATATCTGTACACTTAATTCGAAAGTGATACCCATCAGGTACAGATTTTCCACATAACGTCATATATACAAAGAATGGACTGAAAATGCTAATTTGTTACATCTTTTATTAGATAACATGAAAACATATTTTTATATTTTAGAACGCACTTGACGACATCTGTTCAAATATGACGTCAAATCCTAATTTTAACATTGACTTTTGTGAGTACCTAAACTTTTCATTATTTGTTCTCATATAAACTGTTGTAGTTTATTATATCTTCTTACTCCAGTTAGCTTACAAAATAACCAAACAAGTTTATTTATAATAATCGAATTTAAAAATGAAACTAAAAATAACACAAGTCAGTTTCACAAGTTAATATTTAGTCAACATTCTCTTGTATTTCACTACTACAACATCGACGTGGCATGCTTTCATTGAGTTCGTACAGATATTCCTGAGTGATTGACTACCATCCTTCTTCGAATACTTCAAAAATTCATCTTCCGTGTTTGGCTTCCGATCGTTTGTTAATCGGTTTAACTCACCCCATAAATTTTCAGTCAGATTGATATTAGGTGATTGATCTGACCATTTTATAACATCAATTCTCTTATTTAAAAATTTTTTTTTTTTTTTTGACGACTACACACCTGCAGATAAATTTGTTTGATAATTTTATAGACTAGCTGGAATAATATTTAAGAAACTACAGCAGATACACAACACTCTCTTCGAGAAAAATTAACTAAAATCATGAAAAGTTTAGGCATTTACAAAAGCCAGTGTTAACATTGGGATTTGATTTCATATTTGAAGTCATCTCGTCGAGTAAGTTCTAAAACAATATGTAGTTTTACATATTTTCTGTTATCTAATAAAAGATAAAATAAATCAACATCTTCAAGGGAGACACTTTTATAAGTCCACCTCCTGTATATGTTGACAACCACTGGTTATAAATTTCTTTCGACCAATTACGACGTGAGTTTTATCGATCGTTCTAAAACCTGTGAGAAACACACCGCTAGTATATAAACGGTTAACAGGCCGTATGACGTGCTATTTCTAGATAACTTTGTTTGTGCGAGCACTTTAACATAATTTTCTCGTTCCAATATTATTCATTCGTCGTTGTGTCAACAAGATATTGTGTAAGTGACCCAAACATAATCTGTTTTATTTGTAATAAATTTATTGTGAAGAAACAAAGGCAAAACCTCACATGAACTATTTTTTAAAAGCATGGTATGCATACTTTGGAATAGAACTTGTGAACCAAGACAAGTCATGTGCTCCGCATAAAATTTGCAACGTTTGTGTTGTTTGTGTCGAAGAGTTGAGAGAATGAACTAAGAGTAAGAAAATACAGCCTCCATTGTTTCTAGGTTCACGCTACGCCATTCGAGATGACTAGCTCATGTATCATGTAAGGCTACAACACTCGAAATAAAAAGGATATTTCTTATCCAAACCTTCAGCCTGCTATAAGACCTGTTGATCACGGGCCTGATGTACGTGGACCTACTCTGCTGGAGACTCTTGATACAGTTTCATCTTATGTCAACAGAAATGATGATAGTGTCCGTTTTCAAAGCGAAACTTTAGTCACCCACTATTTTTCATACACGGTGAACTAAACGATTTGGTAAGATATGTGGGCCTTTCAAAGGATTTTTTAGAGAATTGGGGTCAAGACTTCGGACTAAAAACGTACTTCCTCCAGAGATGTTATTTGTTATTTTTGAATTTCGCACAAAGCTATTCAAGGGCTATCTGCGGTATTCTCCAGAGATATTATTTTGCTGGTACAGATGTATGAAAAAGTTCACTGGTTTATTGTAACAATATTGTTGAATTAATATCAGCACTAGGAGCAGTAATTTATGAACTAAGTTAATGGTGATTGTTCATTGAGTTCTCTAAAAGAAGTCTAGAAGGTGTTCTCCTTCTCGATGGTAACATGTATGCATATGTTTCTTTTGCTTTCTCGGTTCACTTATAGGAAACTTACGAAGATCTAGAACTTTTTAATAAGGACAAATACAAAGAACATGGCTGGCTACTTTGTGGGGACTTAAAATGTCCTTTGTTATGTTTTGGGGTCAACAATCCGGTCATATAAAGTGTATATAACCTGAAAATGACCTAATAAGGTCGAAACGTTGTTCTGTATTTTATTTTAATTAAAGTTTCAATACCCACACCAGCTGTCTTTAGAATATATTGTGTAGCTTAACATTGTTGATATTCAACCATTTGAAAAAAGGTAAATATCCAATTGGCACAATACAAAAACAAGTCTTTCACGGTGATTCTAAAACCTTTCAACTGATAAAAGAAACTGTTTGAAAATGCCAAAACTGCATTCACAATTCACCATTAATCTGGTTCAGAACAATTCGAAAGTGTCTCTACTCCAAGCAAGAGTCCCACCTAAACACGACAAAATGGTATACAGCTATCCCATGAAACAATGGATAGCTTAAAGCGAGCAGACCACCATAAAAGTAACATCTAGGGTTAAATTTAGCACAGAATTTTGACCGTACTGAGGAAGCCTGGCAAACCTAGGTAGTTGGAGCGCTCGACTCTCAATTAGAGGGTCACGGACGGTTATGACTAGCTGCTTTCCCTTTATTCTTATACTGCTAAATTAGAGAGGGTAGCCCTCGCGTAACTTTGTGCGAAAAACAAACAAACTACAGTGAAGATCTTTAAAAACAAACGCAGAAAAATTCAAAAGTTTTAAGAAAGTGAAATATTCAGTCTAGGAGAGGGAGAGATGCGATATTCACCATTTAGTTTTGAAATATATGTAACTAGATCAGCGGTACTGTTACAGTATTGATTTCTTTTTCTACGAACTATCCTATAAATGATCTATGCTCTCAGGAATTGAAAATTATTTTATTATTTAAAATCTTTAGGTTGGGCTTTTGGTTTGTTTTTAATATCGCGCAAAGCTATACGAGGGCTATCTGCGCCAGCCGTCCCTAATGTAGCAGTGTAAGACTAGCGGGAAGGCAGCTAGTCATCACCACCCACCGCAAACTCCTGGGCTACTCTTTTACCAACGAATAGTGGGATTCAACGTTATACTATAACCCTCATGGCTGAAAGGGCGAACAGGGATTCGAACCCGCGATCCTTAGATTACGAGTTGAGTGCCTTAACCACCTGGGCATGCTGAGGCCTCTGTATGTTAGGAATAATTAACTGAATATAATATTTCAGTTCATTTGTTAAGTTAATGAAATGAAACTTAAAATTTTACAAACACTCTGTGGAAGAAAATATCCAACATAAATAAAAATAAAATAATTACATACTTTCTTTCCAATTGCCAGACAGAGGTTTTTATAACTTTTACGAGTAATCTATTAACGTTTTCCTTTTTCCCATGATAAATCAAACCTAAGTTGAACATCCAGGGAAAAATACCTTGGATTTGAATTCATGTGATTTACAATGTTTAACTCATTTTGTGACTTTGAGCTAATAAAAATTACACACACACACTTTAAACTGATGTTGTTCCCAATATTCTAAATACAAACAGTATATTTCGGACAGAAATACAAGATTACGTTAAAATCTGAATAATAAATGCATTTATATTATACACCCAAGTCACGTGAAAAAGGTCTTTGTCGTTGAATGAGAAATGCTAACAGTCTTTTTTTGCTACAAATTTGTAATAATACTCATTGACTGAAATGCATCTGTTTGACACTACTTTTACTGGGATTTACACATCCTGATGGATTTCATATACCATCCGAAAGAGATTCATCAATGTCTCGTTTGTTTTGTTTTTGGAATTTCGCACAAAGCTACTCGAGGGCTATCTGTGCTAGCCGTCCCTAATTTAGCAGTGTAAGACTAGAGAGAAGGCAGCTAGTCATCACCACCCACCGCCGACTCTTGGGCTACTCTTTTACCAACGAATAATGGGATTGACCGTCAAATTATACGCCCCCACGGCTGGGAGGGCGAGCATGTTTAGCGTGACGCGGGCACGAACCCGCGACCCTCGGATTTCGAGTCGCACGCCTTACGCGCTTAGCCATGCCAGGCCCTCAATGTCTCGTACCTCTTGTCAGAGGAATACAGAAATCTCACACAGACACATTAGTGTCCACTGCGCCCGAATCAAATTACATCTAAAAATGCAGTCTACAAGATGAAGGTACAACATTCACGAGGATAATTTCCCAAGAGGTAATCAATTGAAGTCATCAGTTCATTGAATGTGGTCACAGCACCAGTGGGAGATTCAAACAGCCACCATCGTGTAGTAATATCATCATGCTCTGGTGCTTTAACTGTGCACATTCACTCGGAAGCAAAGCACCATAACCTTTGAAATATTTAATTTTTCTTGGTTTAAGTTATGTATAAATATTTATACAATTTTGAACAGCTTCTTAGTTGAAAATATTTGGTAACCAACAACCCCATAGTAAGTCCCCCTGGCTCATAAAATGTGTGTTAAAAATAAAACAAAGTTAATATTCTGAGAAAAAAAAATTTTAGGTAAAATTAAGTTAATAATATACACGTGAGACATTTTCTTTCTCTCTCTCTCTCTCTCTCACACACACACACACACACACACACACACACGTTCTGACTAATAAACGGAAAGACAGGTTGTTTCATGTGTCAAGCATTTTCAGCTGGCGCCAAACATGCTCGCCCTTTCAGCCGTGGGGGCGTTATAATGTCACGGTCAATCCCATTATTCGTTGGTAAAAGAGTAGTCCAAGAGTTGGCGGTGGGTGGTGATGACTAGCTGCCTTCCCTCTTGTCTTACACTGCTAAATTAGGGATGGCTAGCACAGATAGCCCTCGAGTAGCTTTGTGCGAAATTTAAAAAAACAACAAAAAACAATTTTCAGCTGAGAATCTTAATATAATCTTTTACTACTAACACTCCTGTCACAGTTAATTATATTGTAGTTAGGATTTAAACTGAGGGGCTATATTCGAAAACTAGTTCAAAGTGCTTGTTTATTTATAATACAGTGCGCTTCTAAGTGTTTTATTTTCAAGGATTAAACTGGATATATAACATTCAAAACATGGTAGTTTGAGGTTTTAAACAACTGAGATAGAGCATTTCAACTGTAGTTTTAATTAACGAGAGACAAAAATAGATACCTTAAGAATAGCATTTCTGGATCAAATTAAAGTTTAAGAAAAGTGAATGTTCAGGTTTTATTTTGTATTTTGTAAAATGGTTTATTATAATCCATAAGTGACAAAGCTAGAATATTAACCAAATGAACAAACTGCTAAAAATATAAAGCATTTTATATTCAATGGATAGTTTTAAACACCCAAGGGGATTTCTGTTTTTTAAATAAATCTATAATTAACCAAACCAGTAAAGAGAGCTACAGGTTCGCTTTAATATTACATGGCAATTCTATATTCATAGGGATTGTTAGAAAGTTTTCTAAATTTCTGGATAATTTAAATATTTTTTATAGAAAACCAATAAGAAAATGGAGCATTTAAAATCAGTTTTTATTTCATGATTAGAATAACAGTATCAAAGGAAGAAGATATCCTGACATGTCAGGAAATAACATGCAACATGTTTATTCATGAATTTATCAACAAAAGATAAAAAGACAAACTTCTGTTTTTTATTGACATATCTACTAAACACATTTATCTATTTAAAATGAAATTCCAGCAATTTCTATGTATTAGAGAATAACCAACCACTCACATAAACAGGAACTCTATGATGCTACGAGGCTGGTATTATCAACTTGCACTAAAGAAACTGACCATCCAGACAAACATGTGACTAACACCAGCTAGTAATTTTGTTTTTTTATTGTCCTCACGAAAGAAAGACATATATATACATACATGGAAATGTGAATTTTTATTCTTTTAGGATACAGTAACGGTTTTCACGTGATAAATTTCATCCTACATTGGAAATATTTATGAAGTTACAAATGGATTTTTAGTAGCTAGTATTTAACACTTTAATGACTAGATGAGAAAAACATCTTACAGAATATATTTTCACCAGGCATAAAAAACTGTAAAGAATAATATTCAGAAAAATATATTTAATAACTTTCACTATAAGACAATGTACAAAGCTCATTGTAGAGTAAGTAATAAACTAACTTATGAACTAATATACACTCGGTAAAAGTAACTTGAACAATGTACAATCATTTAAAGACAATTATATACATATCAAACCAATATATTTATAATCAATACAAATAAATTATGTAAAATAAGATAAAGCTATACATAGTATGCGATGATAACATAGTCTTACCTGAATATTTTGAAAACCAATTACTTCTCTCCTGATAAATAAAAAGTTTTACTTTGATAACAAAACAGCTGTTGTAGTTTTAATAAACAAACTTTCAAATCTTCCATCAAATGTTATGTTTTACTTTAAAATCTGTAGATTACTATAATAAAGGCTAATAGCTTGTACAGAAAATGTTTAATCAACAAGCACAAATTACAATTGTTTAGCTAATAGGTTTTATGTTAATCTTAAAAATACACAAAACATTGATTCTTATTTAGAATATGTGCACCTATGTTAATTAAAATGTTATGGAAGGAAAAGATCAAGGGTGCTAGAAAATTACACGATCAGCTCTAATAAGAGATATGCCCATTGACTACAGGTCTGGATAAACCAAAATTAATTATTTTTTTTTTTTTATATATAAAGAATAAGAAAAACTAAAGTATATTAGTACAAAGAAAGATTAACACATCACGCACTAATAGATGACACAATAAGTCTACAGAAGACACAAAAAACATTTGGCAAATTATATAATTATTACAGCCATAACTAATACACAGTGTGAACTGTGTTCTGATACTAAACCTTCTGACACAAATATAAAAATTCCAGAGGAAGATTTAATGTAGTTGTTTGAGGAAATATAACTGGTTAGGTATAGACTACACACAAATAATGTCTACACCATAGCCTCACAAACATCAATGGGGAAATTATAGTTGTAAATATTATCTGGAACATTTCTTTATCTCTGTTGCTAACAAAATTTCAAATGCAAACATGAACATGATTGGAATGGTATAAGATAATGAAGCAAACTTGAAGAGTTAAATCTGAATAATTTCACACCACATATTTATCACCCACATTCTCAGACTAAAGCTACTGTAGATCACGTGTACATAATAAAGTTCTAAATCTAAAACAACAACACTGGTAATAATAATAGTAATATGGTACAACTAAGTAAATCACAGACAAAAACTTTAACGAAGGTCAGGATTTTCCTGCACAGTTTTCTTAATGTGCAACAATATGTTGGTGTACCACTGATCCAATCTTGAGATGGAGTCGTACTCTTTGACTGCATCTGTGAAACCATCTAAATCTTGCTCTTCAAGTTTCTCAATGAGGGTCTAGATTAAAACAAATTAGGACTTTTACTGAATTATATAGTTCAACACTCTTCTGGATATGTTAAAATCTTTCCAGGAGGGATTGAAACCACAAAGTATCCATCAGTTCATATTGTAACTTCTAATGTTTTGTGAATCTTTGCAACATTTCCTGATATATATGACATTTCAAGTTTTTGTAATTAAATAATATCACTAATGATTTATCTATAAACAGATGAGGTCATACTGTTGAGTGTTCAGAGTGCAAGGAGATTTTCATATCATGATTAAAAATATATACATCTTTATCTGAAATTTAACTTTCACTTGTGTTACACCTATAAAAACATCCTAAATAAATAACAATCATTTATTGTTTCAGTAAAGCTTTTTGTTTTATGTTATTTTCTCTATACCAACTGTAAATGGACTTCATTGATTCAACAGACCTTGCAACCATTAAAAGTAGGAAATTAATCTAAATTATGCTTTTTACCTTTAAGAATAACTGCAAATTGTAACAGAAAACTGCAGTTGTTTATCATAAGTAGATAAACATTTGTAATAGTATACATATCTTTCAACTTAAAATCATTGTATTATTTCATTTTGAATAATATCTGATGATTCTGCCACACAGGTTGTAAATCACTTGGCAAACATGTAGCTCACATTACTGCATTACATAATGCATGAGCTGCTAGTAGAGAATTTCATCAGGAATTTTTATTATTTTTAACTAACAAGCTTTTAATGTTTATACTTTAGTGACTTTTATAACAATAATTAAAAATACATATGAAAAACAATAATTATATATTTCTTACGTTTTGGTTTAGTGTTTTATGGCACAAAGCAGCTAGACTATCTGTACCAAACATCTAACCGTTAAAAAGGTAAAAGTAAATTCAGTCAAATTCATAAAAGGAAATTAAAGTAAAACAAAACAAAGTGAAAAAACAAACATAAAACCAATGTTTACATCTAGTCTACAATGTTAAGAGAAAAACTACAGTAATACAAGTTGTAAAGGACTTTCTGTAGCATAACTCTAATTATCATAACTCACCAGGAAGACTACCAGGTAAGTTCAAAAACTACTGTCAGTCAACTGAAGTTCACCTTTCCAGTCCTGGTTGAGTTACTTAATGTTATGGTCAGTTTCTAATTTCAAATTGAACTAGATGAACTGTGATTTTTAAAGCGGAGCCACATTAAAAAGATGTAAAGTATAAATTAAAAAATGGCATTAAAAAGATTAATGGCCTTTAAAAAAGTAAAAAAAACATTTCCAAGGTGGACAATGTCACCATCACCAATAACAGTCTTACATTATGGATAAACCTTGGGACAGAACATACTTAAAATGGTGCCATTGTGAATCATAATGATGACATGAAAGTAAAATGTGGTTTATTGTGATCCGAGTATTACACAAACTATACACTGGTGCATCACTTCCAAATAAAAGAAAATGATGAGTTAAAAAACTGTGACCAATGCGTAGTCTAGTTAGAACAACTTCCTCTTTCCGATCCTTACGGTAACAACACGGCCAAAGTCCAATATAGGGTTTTATTTGGAAAAGCGTGTTTTCACATTACTCACTCCAAGACAACTGCCAGCTGTCATGGAGCCAAACCTTGAATACAGAACCATAGTCCATGTGTGGGACAGGCACAGCAGTGACAGTACCAGAGCAGATAGATTTAGCTGCAGTGTTGGCGAGCTCATTCCCATGAATACCAGTGTGGCCTGGTATTCAGAAAAACTGGATAGAAGTAGATGTTAAAGAGAAATGGGCCAGTTAGTTTTGAATATCGGTGAGAACAGGGTGTGAACCAATGCGAAACGATTCCAGGGCCAGTAGAGAACTAAGAGTCAGTATAAATCATACAGTTCGAGTACTGCTTAGCTTCTATGTTATCAAGGGCAAAATAAATGGCATACAGTTCATCAATGAACACAGAAGCTATAGAAAGGATTCTGCATGCAACCACTGAACCACAACAAACCATGGCAGAGCCCATACAGTCACCTGATTTCGAACCATCTGTACAAACAGGAATGGAAGGATGGTTCAAAAAACGTTCAGCAAATAACAGACAGTATTTCCAATCAGGAGTGTCTACTTTTTTCGGATGACTTAGATAGGTCACAACTGGGGAGTGTAAGAAGCCATGGTGGGATGGGCCAACCAGTTGATACAGTCATGTTATCCAAGGACAGACCCAATTCATTGAACTGCGCCAAGATACGAAGGCCAAAAGGGGCAATGGCAGACCGTCTGATCTGAAAAAGCATAAGCCATCATGGAAGGAAAACACAACCCCAGGTGGGATGCTTTGGTAAGAAATGAAGTTTCAAAGTATATAGTAAAGACAGTTGCAAATGGCAGAGGTGCAGAGAATGTTCATGAGACAAAGTTTAAGCTCGGAACTGGGGAGGTTCTGAAAGCCCCAGTGCAGAGACGAAGTCCTTCATAATGAATTGGGTCTAGCAACTTTAAGGCCGATGGTCTTGCAGAGCCATAGACCAGTGATCCATAGTCAAGTTTTGATCGAATAAGAGCACGATATCTTTAGCATAGAACGTCGATCCACTCCCAAAGTGGATGGTAGAGAGGACACGGAGGATGTTCAATGCTCTTGTACATTTGACCCAGTCAAAGATAAGCCCCAAGAACTTACTCTCAGAGACCACAGGCAGCACAACTTCACCGATACAGAGTTCAGGATCAGGGTGAATACCCCATTGGTGACAAAAGTGCATGCAAATGGGTTTAGAGAGAGAGAAGGTAAAGCCGTTTGCTGTGGTCCACTTCAGTAAACAACTGAGAGCATTCTGTAGCTGCCACTCAATATACCTCATGTTCGACGACTGACTTGAGATGTGAAAGTCGTCGACAGAGTCCGTTAGCAACAGAGAGAGGGAGTTGTTCAGTGATGGCATTAATTTTTATACTGAAAACTGTGACACTCAGAACACAGCCCTGACAGACTCCAAGTTCTTGTAGAAAAGTAGAAAGTGTCGAAGTTAGAATTTCTTGTCCATTAACAAATTTTTAATAAAAATTGGCAAATGACCATGTCACCCATATATATATGGAGGTCTTGCAAAATGCCATACCTCCATGTTGTATCATAAGCCTTCTCAATGTCAAAGAATATTGATACAAGATGTCATTTGAGAAAGGCTTCTCTGATTGACGTTTCAAGTCGAATCAGGTGGTCCATGGTGGAGCACTGTCGTCGGAACATACAATGGGTGGGTGAGAGGAGGTTGTTTGATTCAAGGAACCAAACGAGACAAGCATTAACCATTCTCTCTAAGGTCTCACAGAGAGTTTGTCAAAGCAATTGGACGGTAGTTTGAAGGAATTTTGGGATCCTTCCCAGGCTTGGAGAAAGGCAGGACAATTGCCTGGTGTCAGGCATCAGGAAAAGCATTCTCCTTCCAGATCCAGTTAAAAAACAATCAGAAGAATAGCAAGAGAAGCAGGAGATATATGACACAGCATCTCATAGTGTATATCATCAGGTCCAACTCATGTACTGTTAGACCGATGAAAGGCCAGTTAGAGTTCCACCAGTGTAAAGGGATGATTATAGTCATAGAGACAATCAGCTGGAAAAGAAAGATGTGATTGCACTGCCCAAACCTTGATGTCCAAGAAGGTGGAAGAACAAGCAGAAGTGCTAGATACCTGGAAAAGCTTTCACCTAGAGTATCAGCAATGCTCTAGGTGTCAGTAACTTCCTGGCCATCAGAGAGCAAGATCAAGAGGGGAACAGAGGGATATTGCCCACTAACCTTTTGAATCTTGTCCCAAATGACTTTGGAACTGGTGGAAGAGGATATACTGGTTGTGAATTTAATCCAAAACTCCTTCTGGCTTTGACTTCTTACCCATCGAGCATGTGCACAGGCCCACTGGAAAGTGATGCAGTTCGAGAGTGTGGGATATCTACAGAAAGTATCCCAGGCTAGTTTTTGAGCCTTCCGTGCCACGTGGTAGGCAGGATTCCACCATGGACGAGGACATAGCGGAAAACGTGCTGAAGTTTTAGGAATACATTGAGCAGCTGCTTGTATAATACTGTCAGTTACTGCTGCCACACAGTCGTCTACTGATGGCTTACAAACAATGACAGGACCAAGTTCTGCGAGAGCAGTGAAGGAGAGCCAGTTTGCCTGATCCAGCTTCAACCAGGGCACGCGGGTCGGGTGGCATCGACAACGGCCTGTCTCTCAAGATTATAGGAAAATAATCACTGCCTCGTGGATTATTGTCAACCCTCCATGAAAAATGGGAAAATAATGAAGGGGAGCAAACAGAGAGATCAATAGCAGTAAAGGACTGACTAGGTGCATGAAAGTAAGTGGAAGAACCAGTATTGAAAAGAGAAAGGTTGTGATCAGAAAGCATACACTCTACAGAGCGACCCCTCCTATCAATACAAGCACTTCCCCAGATGGGATGATGTCCATTAAAGTCCCTCAGGATGAAAGACAGCAACTGTTCAATGAGAGCATCAAGGTCTGATTTATCATAGGTCTCTCCAGACAACAGGGAGAGAGAACCAACACTGATGGCATAACCCAAGGAAAAAAGGATGGCTATGGCCTCCAAGGGTATGTTGAGTGGCAAAGAGTGTTATTTCTATACAAAGAAAACTGCTGAAAGATGACTGTATCGGCAGGTTTCAGAATTGTTTCCTGGAAGAAGAGACAAACAGGATGGTAGGAAGCAGTTAGTGTTTTGATGTCATCCAGATTAAAACCTAAATCTCAACAGTTCCATTGTATCATGGTGGCCATTTATTTACGTGTAGGCAAATTGGGCAGAGAACCCTTCTGTTTACAATCGCGTGTTTTTCCTTACTTTCCTTATTTGAGGGAGGTCTATCAACCTCCATGGATCCTGTTCTGGGTTGATTGAACAGGTTTTTGCTGTTGGAAGGGGATTCCAGTGACTGAGGACATAAACAAATGATTGTTTTGCATTATGGGGTGAGAGAGGAAGATGGATCCGAGGAAATGCATGTAACTGGAACCAAAGGATGTGAATCTTGGGATTTGGTGGAATGTATATAAAGGAACCGAGATGTGTCGAAGTTGATTCATCAACTTTAACCATGGAGCTCAAAAGACTTTATTTGTTTGGAGAACGATTCTTTAGGAGGCACAGAGATTTGTTCTGCACTCCCACAGTAGCTGTGGAATGAAGTGCAGCAGCATACGTCCAAGATGAGGAGGTGAGCAGCACTTTTGAAACTCAGGAAAGGTAATATTATGAATCGTTTTCAAATGCTGCACCTCTTTTTCTTCCAACCATTTAGGAGAAGAAAAAAAGTATGACAGGTGAGAGCCATTGCAATTGGTGCAATGAGGGTCCATTTCCCACTCATAGGCATCATGATCCTTGCCACTGCAACAAGCACGTGTCAAGGAACCACGACATGATGTCTTCGAGTGACTGAACCGTTGACACTGGAAACATCGAAGAGGGTTTGGAATGTGTGGCTGTATTCTGCAATGAAGATAACCTGCTTTGATGGTGGCAGGCAGATGTGATGATGTAAATGTCAGAATGAGGACATTGGTCGGCACCATAAATCCATCTTTACAAGTGGAGATACATCTCACTGCAGAAACTCCTCGGGTGGAGAAAACCATCAAGAGTCTCTGACTCGGGGATGTTTTTCAAATCCCTCTCAACAATAACTCCTCGTGACTAATTCAAAGCAGCATGAGGTGTAACCTCAATAGGTATATCCCCAACCACCTTTGAATGCAAGAGGAGTTCACTGTGTTGATATGTGGATGTTTCCACCAATATATCACCAGATCAAAGCTTTTTATTGACTTTGCAGAGCCAGCAAGTCCCTTTAGTCCCTTCTGAATGAAAAAGGGAAACATTTGCCCTAAAGGTTTATCTAAAAGTGAGTGAAATATAAGAAAATGAGGTAGAACAGGTGGTATGGATAGTGAGGATTGCTGCTCAGAATATTCAAGACATGGTTGTTTACCTATAGACTGTTTTCACTATTTTAAGATTTCTTAATTGGAGTATCCATAATAAAGAAAGGGAAATTTCGGTGCCTACTGACCCCACCCACCATGGAGCCCTACGAAGGGACGCACTGCAATGTCAAACAAGGACACTGCAGCAATGCCAGGGTTTCATGAGCACTATACCCAAACACCAGCATCAGATAATGTCACAACACCTGTTGAGAACATCCAACACTGGTACTTGGTTGACCCTAACCCGAGTGGACCAGCCAATTGACCCAAGGGGGCCACCCCAAGGCTGACCGTCTACAGGAATTCAAGGCCATAGTGGTGTGTTAGGGTTGGACCCCTAAAATCACCAGGATCTTCTCCTGCCCTTCACGGGTCGCCACGCACAGCAAACACGTGGGTGGATGTTTAGATCCCAGAGGAGGTAAACTGAAAGAACAGATCCTTCTCTGGAAGGTCCCCTCACCACGTACAGGAATCCACACCGAGGGTGTCTTACATTTGAACTCTTGTTTTTATGACAACTAAGATGTGTTAGTAATATCTGTACTATAATGAGTAACTTATATAAAACTTTGTACTTTAGAGAGGGAATACCTAGAGAACAAAATGTCACAGTTTAAATACTTGGAGAGATTGAAAATGTATTTAAATATTTTCATGTGAAATTAAAAGTTAATTTGTACAATATTAAAATCTGGCTTATTAACTACACTATGATGTTAAGTTTATATTAACTTTTGAATATAAAACTAAAAGGTCATGACATGCAAACTTTGATCTATCTGTAAATAAAGGTTCTCAAAAACATGCACTACAAATTAAACACATTTACCTTAAGTAATTTGCATTCTCTCGAGTCAGAGAAGGATGGACACATCTCTTCATACCTGTTAACAGCATGCTGAAAGGATAAAAATACAAACTATATTATTTTCAAACACAGCAACAACATAACCATACTATTATTGTTACTTTCCAATGTCTTAATTATATGTTTAAGTAAAAATGACATTTAAATAATGCATATTTAATATATTCCACTTATAATAAACACTTGAAAAATGAACTTAAAGGCCAGATTCTTCTTAATATTTGAGCTTTTTTTGTCAAACGAAATACATCTGTTTAATACTCTAGCATAAAGTATATGAGTTATTGTAATCTAAGTAATTGTAAGTACAGTTACTGATATAATGAACATGTAAATTAAGGGATATTATATTTTCAAATTTCGTATTACGTTTTTAGTTAATTTATAATCTTCAGACATAAAATAATGTTTACACATATCTGTTCATCTAGTTCTAAAGTCACTGTTCATCAAATTATGTAGATGAACATTATTTTTCTGATCTCTAATTTATGAAATAATGTGTCAGTCACTACTCACCTACTGATAAAGAATCATAACTCTCATTCAAGTCTTTGAATTCAGAGTTTGAGTTTTATGGAAATGTTTTCCTACTTTTGCCATTTTTCAGAGTTAATGGTGTAAGATAGTACATGACAATTTTTGTTTCTTTAAACATCAGAGTGATGAATATAGAACCTTACACCAGTGTGAAAATTAACAAAAAATACTCAGCACAAGTACACACATGAACTCTTGAAACTAAGCTTCCCTTACACAGATGTTTAAATCCTCATAGAAAATATTGACACTAATATACAACTAAATTAATACCAGCAAGCTTGTATGAGATAAAATCATAGTTATTCCACATCCTGAGAAACACAAATATTTTCTGTATACAGTAATCAGGTTTAGGTAACATTAATCATACTGAAGGTGCCATTCATACTGAAGACTCTTTTAAACTACTACTCAGACTTAACAAGTCTGTCAAGCAGACATTAATCACACCAAACAGAATGTAAAATTATTAATTTAGATTTGTGGTCAATGTCACTGAGCTCCAAACAAAATCATTAGGATCTTTGAAGTTTGAGCATGGTGTGGCACATGTACTCTACACCCCAAATCAAGTACTAATTTCATGTTGTAACCTGAACAAAAGTGAAGCTTCACTAATTTTAGCCTGTCAGTTTTCTGTCTTGGTTGTCATGGTAATTATCTATATCCTACCTTTGAGAAGCCATTTGGCTAGTGACTGACATGTAACAAAACATCTTTTCTGTACTTTTAAACTGTGCATCTACCATAGCTTCCAGTTCAGTGAATATTCACACAGAGATCACAACAAAGTATAGCTTGTGATATACTGAGGAAAGAATGTATTTAAGAAGTACCTTAACCACAGTTACAGACCCTGTTGTTCAACATTTTATATTACATTGAAATCATGATATTTCAACATATGAAAAACACGTTTTTCATGAAATAAGATGAGATAGGTATAATTAACTAACACTGTACCATATCAAGTTTCATTCCATCAACAAGGCTGCTGTGTCAAGCCTTGTTTGTATTATATCTTATTGGTTTAAATTACCATTTGATTAAACAAAGAAAAATTGCATAAACAATGAAACTTAATATAAAATTAGTTTAAATGTATTAGATATACATCAGATTAAACTCAATTAACACTTTTTAGAAAGAGTTGTCATGATTTTAACTAGCTTGGTAGTTATCTTTATTCTTCCTTAACAATCATAAATATATTGAAGCTGCAGAGTGACAGAGTGTACACACAGAAGTTTTTGGTGCATCAACACATGCAACCAGATGTCATATCTGAGCATTCAACACATGACACAGAGCTTTCACACCCCACTATTTAGTACATCATCACATGAGACAGCACTTTCACACCTGAGCATTTAGTACATCATCACATGAGACAGCACTTTCACACCCATTTAGTACATCATATTTTCACACCTGAGCATTTAGTACATCATCACATGAGACAGCACTTTCACACCTGAGCATTTAGTACATCATCACATGAGACAGCACTTTCACACCTGAGCATTTAGTACATCATCACATGAGACAGCACTCACACCTGAGCATTTAGTACATCATCACATGAGACAGCACTTTCACACCTGAGCATTTAGTACATCATCACATGAGACAGCACTTTCACACCTGAGCATTTAGTACATCATCACATGAGACAGCACTTTCACACCTGAGCATTTAGTACATCATCACGAGACAGCACTTTCATACCTGAGCATTTAGTACATCATCACGAGACAGCACTTTCATACCTGAGCATTTAGTACATCATCACGAGACAGCACTTTCATACCTGAGCATTTAGTACATCATCACATGAGACAGCACTTTCATACCTGAGCATTTAGTACATCATCACATGAGACAGCACTTTCATACCTGAGCATTTAGTACATCAACACACATGTGACACAAGGCTGCCTTGAAGAAATGTTCCTTGGCACTATACTTCAGCAGAGAGCTTTCCATGGACGATGTTCCCACCTGAAATACAAAATTTAAATAAAACCTTTCACTTTTAATGCATGAATTTCAGTAATTTCTATTCAAGTAGATTCAACAATAACTATGTTGCTATTCAAACGAAACACACTGTCAGGCTGGTGATACATTAACCTTATCTATTTCTTCATACTAGGTTACCTTTCTATAGGCTTACAACACAGGAAGCACTGGTTATGTAAAACAGTGATAGAAATCAAAGTGGCAAGTATGAAATTATTCAAAACCATGCATTGTTTAGATATAAAAGTAATCAAAAGATGGAAACCTTTAGCCAATTTGATATGACCTATACAAAATCATTTGATACCTTCGTAACTTCTAGAGTGAAGAAAGAAAACTCAAAGCAGACCATTTGTGACATAATATAACAAGTACATTGTTATATCCTCTATCCACTGCTATAGCTTTTAAGTATATTTTTTGTTATTTATATCTATGATATCTGAATATATATAAATAGCATTCAAAGCATGTGTGTGAAATATGTATAGTTAATGACTTTAAGGGTGGTTAAAATTATGTTATGGCATGCTTATGGCAAACAATTTGAAAAATATAGAAAATTCTAATTTGTTATTACATCTTTAACAATAACATCTAAGAAGGCCAGCTTATTTATTGAACTCTATAGTAAATGTATGATCATTGTTAACTACATGAATAATGAAGGAAGAATTACATTTACTATGTTCTGATATCAGACACACAATGAAAAAATTTATTTAAAAGCAGTAGTTGTAGATAAAAGTTATAAACCTACAGTCATTGACAAATCTTTCCATAAAATGAGTGACAAATAAAAAAACACTAGGGATTAACTTCATTAAAATAATCACAAAATAACTTCATTAGTTAGCCATCTCACCTGGAATCTCATAAAAAAAAAAATTGCTAAAGCATTTAGATTCACCCTTTGATTTTAGCTACCTCTTTAAACCCTTTCTGGGCATGTCATGATACTTTAGCTAAGCTAAATTCAAAACTATTAAAATCAGTTCTATCAAGTATGTTATAACAAAGTTTTAATATCTAAGATTTACTTCTTCATATTAAAAAGAAAATTTAAAACAGCAATTAAAACTGTAGGTTTTACTGTCACATGATCTGCTTTCAATTACAAGTCTAAACTTTACAGGTAATTACACATGATACTGTGAGACAATAATGTAGTCCCTCAACATAGGTGAAATTAAAGAGCCACCTGTCTTTCATTTGTTTAGCAAATTTCCAAGAACATCTTAATGAGGGTTTTATATTCTAATATTTCTAAGCCTAAGGTCAACCACACTCACTTGCAAAGTCATAGATGTGTTGCCCAGTGACAGTCCGAAGTTGAATGGCATGCTTATAACCAATAGGAAGAGCAGGTTTCATGCTATTTAGTTACAGTCTGAAGAAACATCTATCAATGTAACGATTTGTAGCACAAGAGAGAAAAAAGCTAAGTTCATTCTTCTCTTTAAGGGGTGTATTGTGCTTGGCAAGTGTTTCATTTTTTACGTATTAGTCTGCTAAACTCTTCGATTGCATTTAGAGTTTACATTTATATTTTAATTAATTAATAAAGATGTGGAATTATATATGTGAGTTTTGTATATATTTTATTGCATTGTACACTGATAAAATCTAGAATTCTAACAGAGAAAATGGAAAATGACATCAGTATTTACTTTTTCACCAACTAGTTTCATTTTTATAAAAAAACTTTCATGAGAGTTATATACCTACTTACAACATAAGTAGGCCATTGTCCAAGGGACACAGGATTACAAAATAACATTCATTCCACAAAACAAAACTGTCAACCATTTACAAACACCCAAAGATCCAAAAATGACTGAAGTTAAAGATTTAAGTTGCCAAATCAGTTGCATTAAAATACACATAGGACAAACAAGAAGGAAAAAACACCAATTTAACATAAAACATGACATCACAATGTCCTCTTTTGTAGCTGAACATTTATGGAACTGTAGTAGTAATTGACTGGAAAAACGTATATATTTTGAGAAATACAGAAACCAAACATAGAAAGGATCTTAACAGAATGTAGGTATAGCTAGAAACAGGCCCGTATCTCATGCAGGCAGTACTCACTGCCAATAGAGGGATGGATTCAATTGTTCATTAAAATGGTCATCAGAACTTTACCAAACAGTCTTTTAATAACAACATCTAAGTAATGAACGTCTGTAAATATAACAACATCTAAGTAATGAACGTCTGTAAATATAACAACATCTAAGTAATGAACGTCTGTAAATATAACAACATCTAAGTAATGAACGCCTGTAAATATAACAACATCTAAGTAATGAACGTCTGTAAATATAACAACATCTAAGTAATGAGCGTCTGTAAATATAACAACATCTAAGTAATGAACGCCTGTAAATATAACAACATCTAAGTAATGAACGCCTGTAAATATAACAACATCTAAGTAATGAACGCCTGTAAATATAACAACATCTAAGTAATGAACGCCTGTAAATATAACAACATCTAAGTAATGAACGTCTGTAAATATAACAACATCTAAGTAATGAACGTCTGTAAATATAACAACATCTAAGTAATGAACGTCTGTAAATATAACAACATCTAAGTAATGAACGTCTGTAAATATAACAACATCTAAGTAATGAACGTCTGTAAATATAACAACATCTAAGTAATGAACGTCTGTAAATATAACAACATCTAAGTAATGAACGTCTGTAAATATAACAACATCTAAGTAATGAACGTCTGTAAATATAACAACATCTAAGTAATGAACGTCTGTAAATATAACAACATCTAAGTAATGAACGTCTGTAAATATAACAAAATGTTTGAATTTCTTGTTCTATCTGCTGCTTCTTTTCATTACGACTCAAAAACCCAAATAATGTCAACTTATTTTACTTACATGTTAGTCAAGTGGATTATCCATTTTATAACTATTACTAATAACTAACAGAACAGAGAAAACTTTAGTGTAAACGATGTCATAATTACCCCTTGAATTAATGTTTACATAATTTTGGTGTTCTTTTGAAAAGATTAAATACAATATGAAACAGGAACTACCAGTAAACAACAGATATACAATGAATATTGAAGTTGAAACCTCACTGCATTTATGTTATAAACACATCATTCCCATATCTACTGATTTTCTCAATATGGACTAGATCAATTTCACTGACCATGTGACCTTTATACTCAAAATTTTTATAGATTTACTACTACTGTTTTTTGATACAGTGTATCTTCAAAATTTTTATAGATTTACTACTACTGTTTTTTGATACAGTGTATCTTCAAAATTTTATAGATTTACTACTACTGTTTTTTGATACAGTGTATCTTCAAAATTTTTATAGATTTACTACTACTGTTTTTTGATACAGTGTATCTTCAAAATTTTTATAGATTTACTACTACTGTTTTTTGATACAGTGTATCTTCAAAATTTTTATAGATTTACTACTACTGTTTTTTGATACAGTGTATCTTCAAAATTTTTATAGATTTACTACTACTGTTTTTTGATACAGTGTATCTTCAAAATTTTTATAGATTTACTACTACTGTTTTTTGATACAGTGTATCTTCAAAATTTTATAGATTTGGTACTACTGTTTTTTGATACAGTGTATCTTCAAAATATTTGACAGTCTTTCGGTAAACATGTATTTCACAAACAAACTCATTATTTCATGAAGTACTTTTAATAAACTAAACAATAATAAGGTCTGTCAATAAATGTATTGAGTATTTGTTTGAATAGTTCATGTTCAAAGCAATTTTCATGTTGAGATTACAAATGCTTTTCTTCATCTCAAAAATCTCTAAAGTCTATTAAGTACATTTCAAATGTTTGTTTTCAGTAAACATTTACATTCTATCTGTTGTTTTCTGCACCCATTGGTCAATTTAACTGACCTCATAACCACCAAAACAAATCTAAATTACTCTCCTATTCATTTATTTTAAGTAGTTTAAGTTCATAACAGTATACATTTATTTATGTTTTATTATTTTGCTGCCTTTTGAACTGTGTCAATCTAGTGTTCATGCTATTACAAATTCTAAACCAACTGGGGAACGTAGAGGCCATGTTATGCTATCAAATTATGTTACCAATAAGCTGCTTGCAGGCATTTTGAAAAAAACTTACTTTTTTTTATATTACCTAATCTAACCTTAACTAACCTAAAGAGATCCCTATTTGTATATTTTAGTTCCAGCTGTAATAATTAATAAAAAGACAAGAAGTAAAATATTTAACCAAATCTTCTTGTTGATAACCCTACATTAATACTAATGGTAATAATACACTCAATTTGTATTTAATTAAATAATGCATCAAAGAACACAGGCATAAGAAATAAAAAAATTCCCCTAACTCTCACAAATTTTCTGGCTTTCTAACTATGCGACAAGAGCTGCTACAAATTCATCCAAGTGAGCTATCTTTCCCGTGGGAACAAAGCTTGTGTTAAGAGTGAAATAGACAATTCTCCATTCAGAAAACAGTGTTATATAATTTGATAGATGAAAACATTGAATTTCTAGTGGTTACAGATGGAGAATTAAATGTAAGAACTATTAACAAATCCTGAAAGGAAGTTGCAGGTGGGTGAGACAAGAGGGGTCTCATTTCCTACTTGATAGTTCTATAAATCAAACAAAACTGAAGGTTATAAAATGTATGGTTTGTCTGAGCAAGAACAATTTTACATTGAGTAATTTATGTTGAAGTCTTGTACTTATGAGAGAGGTAATAAATAAAATAAAGAGGAGGTACCCACACAAAACGTGTCCCACGTGTCACGCTAGGGGAAATTCAAGATTTTTCACAATCGTGTTAAAAACTATGAACTTAAAACTTGTATATTATTAAAATACGGATTACTAGATAAGAGTTTTTGCTACACTAATTGGTATAGCATAAATCAAAAGTAGATCAATACAATTCTGAATGCACATCACTACAATCACATGTGCAGTAATGGGTGCCCATTGGGTCAGGGTGAAAACGAAACCAAACAAATGCAGAAAAATTTTCAAAACTAAGTAAAGGTAGGGATGCCTAACAAACCATTTAATAACAATGTAAACACAATATTAAGGATGATGTTTGTACAATTCTTAGGTAGGGATGCCTAACAAACCATTTAATAACAATGTAAACACAATATTAAGGATGATGTTTGTACAATTCTTAGGTAGGGATGCCTAACAAACCATTTAATAACAATGTAAACACATTATTAAGGATGATGTTTGTACAATTCTTACATAATGTCACAAACAATAATTAACCTATAACTGTCAGTCACAATTCAGTTGAATTCATTATGTGCGTTTCTGTTAACATTCTGCTACAATGCATGTATTATGTTGGTTTGATGCCAAACCTACTACTTTGTTTGCACTGTTTTTGAAGAACTGATATCAGCCATTCTTACATTTATCACTTTTTAGAAGGTTTTTTTTCTTTATAAACAGAGATGACACACCAACAAATATCTTATTAGAAGACCTGTTCTGCAGTAATCCCTCATTTAGGATATTTTCCTCCCCCTGTCTCCTGACTTTTTAAATTATCTTCCTCATTAACTGTGATTAAACAAACATTGTAGACATTAGCACTGATGATGGTAATTGTGCTACCAAAACCAGTTAAATGTAATCAATAATAAAGATATCTTTCATTGTGCCAAAAATAGCATTTTTGTGTTTGTACTTTTAATATAGGTTTAAACTTATGATATTCATCTGTTTGTGCTCAAATTATCTTTTATTGCCCTTTGAATCTCTCTCTCATTGCACTGGCTGTAAATTACTTAATAAACATGTAACTTGTATTACCCTACTGAATTACATGGTGCTTGTTCTTCATTAAGTTTTGATGAAATCTAACTGTACTTTTGTTGAAACTAATTGTACTACTGGACTAATTTTTTTTAATTTAAGCAAATAATGGGCTAAAGAACACTGAATAATAAGATACAATAAGCAGCCAATATCTCACAATTATCACACTTTTTCTGGCTTTCTAACTATGCAACAACAACCCTTAAAAATTCAGCTAAGCTCATCAAGTTTCCAGTAGGAATAAAAATTGAACTTTGAGCAAAACAGTTAGTTGTATAGAAAACAACATAATACATCATTTGATAGAATACAACCTTGGCTTTATACTGGTTATAAATATTGTCATATTAAATGTTAAAAAAGTATTGGCAACTCTGAAAGAGGATGTGACAGGTAGATGTGGCAAGAGGTATGATTATTTTATTTTATGGCTATATTTAAATAAGATTGAATGCTATACAAATTATGTTTTGCCTTAGCAATGACAATATTATAATAAGCAACTGACATTAAATTTCTCACTTCTCAGAAGAATGATATATAAAGTAGAGGAAAGGAGATACCTAGAGAGCAGATGTCGCAATTCCTATAGTAAGGAAAATTTGACATTGTTTTAGTAACGTTGTATAAGTTTAAAAAACTTGTATAATATTAAAATTTAGATTATTACTTATGTATCACAACCAAGTTTATGAATGTATCCTAATAAAAAAGGATTTTAATTACCACCTGATATATACAGAAAAAGATTACTGTAGCAAGTGTTAATGAAACTTTCTTGCAACAAAAAATCACCTCTCCATATTTTAAAATTATCACATTATGTATACAGGCAATAATAAAGATTACCATTTATAGAGTTTATATAGATGACAGTAGCAACTAGTGGAATTAATTTCAACACTGATAGTACTGATTCTAGGGTTATAGAGAGAATGTGGAATATGCACTTGAAAACAAGAAATAATAATACACTTAAAACAATGTCCTATAACCATTATAATCTGACTTTCTAACTAAGGAAAAAAAGTCTCGAAACAATAGCAACTTTGAATCCAAGCAAAACAATTACAAATCTATACTGAAAACAAGATCACATTTGTTAAATCTTGCTTTTCATTGGTTATAAATGATGTAATAGCAAGTTTCAGAGAGAATTAATGACAATTTGTAAAGAAAAAGGATGTGACAATAAAGCAAAGCAGTTTTACTTTCTGGTTTATATCTTTTAAAACAGATAAAATTGAAGGCTACAAAAATTAGAATATATTTTAGTATTATCTATACTATGACAAGTAACTTAAAACAAAGAACTTCAAAGAGGGGTCATGAAAAAAAAAACACAGAAGACTGAAAAGTCAGAAAAGGTCAAACTATGTTACACAGGCGAACAGAGATTAAGAATTAAATACTTCCCTCTGAAATTAAAAACTTAACACAGTTAAAACTTGATTTATTATCTACATTTTGATGCCTACTTATGCATATAAGTTGATAATAAAGTAGATTAATTAGATTTGAAATATAACTCTGAAAAACATCGATATGTCCTTTTGTCTGCTTGTATCAAGAAGATTTACAAATCTGAGTAAACAAAATAAAATGGACAAAAACACTTCAGTACCAAAACCATACAACTTTCTCCTCACTTATTTCTTACCTGTTCATAAATCTCTATAGCTTTGTCATACTGCTGTAACTGAGCCGCATACTTGGCAACATTCAGTAAGCACTTATTAGCCGAACTGGAAAAAAAATAGACCATAAACTTTTAATGGCATGGGATTCTTCTTCTTATATTAGTCAACAGTTTTAATTATGAGCATTCAATCAAAACAAAAGCAAAAATCATCACACCAACAAAATATGTTGTTCTGTAAATAATGACATGTTGGGTATCTTTGTTGATATTTATGGCTATAATACCAATATGTTAGAAGATTTGGCAACCTTAGAAGATTTGGGTTAGTCCTAAATCCCTATAATAAATTAATTCACAATAAGTATTCCTTATAACAAAAAATATATATAACAATAATAATAAAACTAAAAGTGTTAACATTTTAACAAGTAATGTTAATGAAACTATCATTAAAAGAAAGAATAGAGTATTACCTATTTACAGAACACAAACACTGTTGGTTCAGTTTATACAGTCATTACTTTGAAATACCAGAAACATCTACATCACTTATTTACACATTCATTGCCTAGTCATCATATGAACAGCATCTGCAAATTTGCTACTATACACATTATTTATTAATTATTCATCCACGTAACATTATATGCAACACATACACAGTTGCAAAACATTTGTGGTCAAATTAGTATCATTATTGTAACTGTACTTCTTTAAATACAAGACTTCTAGAGTGATATGAATGTTTGTTTTTGAATTTTGTACAAAGCTACATGAGGGCTATCTGTGCTAACCAACCCTAATTTAGCACTTAGCCTAGAGGGAAGGCAGCTAGTCGTCATCACCACAAACTGTTGGGCTATTCTTAAAAATGAATAGTGGGATTGACCATAACATTATAACACCCCTATGGCTGAAAGGACGAGCATTGTCTTAGGCTTCACCAATGTTAAGCCTTAAGAACACCATATGTTCTACAGAGGTAAATTAACTAACTTGTCTGTGTTTCTTGCTTTTGTTTGGTTAGGACTAAATATTACAGTACTTAATACCATTTGTACATAAACATACACTGTTATTTTAGAACTAATCATTTGACCTTTTTAGAAACTTTTATAAGCTTTTAGAATGTTACTGTAAAAATGTTCACTAAATTATATTTACATCCACTAAAATAAAGTTTATGTGAATACACATTTAGATAGTAAGATATGCACCCACTTTCAAGACAGACAAACTGATTAAAATGCCTCATTCATTTACAAATCATCCACATGTTATCTTAAACACATTATTCATCCACATGCTTCAAGTTTTAGTTTTTTTACAGCTATCATTATACAATGAAAAAAAAATTTTTCATCACTAAAATAAAGAGCTACTTGGAGAGATTATTCACTTGTCATTCAGTGTAATTACATTAAGATTTCTATAGGCTGTTTGTAGTTCAAGAGTAAATTTAAAAACTAATATTAACAGCTCACATTACATGCAACATTGTTGTTTATAAAAAGCAACACTAAAGTTAACATCTAGAAAGTTTTATCAAAGTTTAACACTATAGATAAATGTTAATTTTTGAATATTCTAACACACCTGCTGGATTCTTCACCTTTAAAATAATCAGCTGCTTGTTCGTAGTGAGAAATTGCCTGATAAAGAAAACATCGTGGAAGTTAAGATATGAACTAAAGAAAACATCGTGGAAGTTAAGATATGAACTAAAGAAAACATCGTGGAAGTTAAGATATGAACTAAAGAAAACATCGTGGAAGTTAAGATATGAACTAAAGAAAACATCGTGGAAGTTAAGATATGAACATAGTTTAACAACAACCTGACAGATGACACCTATCAATGTGAAAATCAAATCAATTGTTATTTATGATACTTGAAATAGAGAGAAGTTGAGATATTTAAGATTAAGTTAGTGGTTGACAGTAGCATTGAGAATAATTAGTATTAGGCTAACAGTTGTTTCTGACACTGTTTATAATTATTGAGAAATTAACAATTAATTACCAGTTCTTGACATGAACAACATTGCATCATTGGTGGTGTTAGTTGTCTAAAGAGTTTTTCATGAGCATTCACCTTTATAAAAGTAAGTTGTTACAAAATTTAACTAATTTTGTAAAGAAATGAGAAAAGGTTACATACTTGAACCTGTAACATTTTTTTCTCCTAATGAGAAACTTTTTCCGAAATTCAGAACGTAAGTCCAGAAAATATATGAAGATTACTTTATTAATGTACATTAAAAACTTTCAGTAGTAACTTTTATAATAATTGAATTATAGTGACTCTAAGGACCAAAATATCCAGGTTTATACTGATATTATACAGTCATTTTTAAAACAGCATTGTTGAGTTTCTAAAAGTGTTCTACACAAATGTTATGTCATTCTTAACACAGCAATGTTGACTTTGCAAGTGTTTGAACCTTCTCTCATTGGGCCATGGGTCAAAGGTCATGTTATCACATTTGTTGGCTCGCATTCAAAATTTTATTGAACTACTATTCCATAATTTTACATCAGTAAGTTTGGAATCAAATTGTAGATTATAATTAAAACTAATGTTATATATGAGTTACTTTCTTAGTTTAAAAGTACATATTAAAAGAGTACAACTAAACAGATTTTAGTGAGTCAAGTCGTACATATGGTTTTTTTCATATGTTATAACACAAAAATACAGATGTTTAGTTTAAATAGCTTACCTCTCGTAACTATATATATTTATGTATATATTGTTTATTATACTGACCTTCCAGTCATGCCTAGCTAACATTACACAACTTGCTAGGACATGGTGTTACATATCTAATATAAGTTGATCTTTAGTCTTACCTGTCTTGATTGTGTTTTAGTGGACTAGTATTTTGTAATGTACAGTCTCATTTAGATTATTATACATTATATATGTATATAGATTACTACTATATAGAAATAAATTAAACTTTTCCAGCTATGACCTTTGAACTTGGATGCTGCTTGACATTGCCTTTTAAAATTTCACACATGAAAAATATCAAACAAAGTTTTGTTTAGGTTTTATATATACAGTTGAATAACCAAAAAAATCATAACTACACTGATACCACAGAATTCCACTGTAATTTATTAAACTTAAGATTTGTTAAGATTTTTAAAAAATATGAAATTTTGAGCAGACTAAAAGGCACAACCTACCTTCTTGAAACCTTGGTTCGAAAGAACATGGTAGCCTTTATACAGAAAACACCACAAGGGGACATTCCAAGCTGTCGATTGGTTATATATACTTCAACGCATAAAAAGTGAATAAGGGACCGTTTCCAAAAATGGAAAAAAGTGAACAGAGCCACTGTTTGATTCAGAACATAACCCATACCTCAGCAAAATAAAAAGATACGATGTTTGTATTTTATATTCTAACTTACTAATATTGGTGATTTGAGTTTCTGATTTGTACTAAATGATGGACTAAGTATTTTGACATTACAAACATTAATTTTAAACTGCTACATTCAGCATATCACATTATTTAAATATATATTTAGTTGTGCGTTTTCAATACTTATTTATGAATTAACTCATATATATAGTAAAGTTTGAATTATAATCTATAATTTTATTCTAAACTTAGACATAAGTTTATAAAATAATATTTCAACAAACACAATGACATGGCCTTTGAGCTGTGACCCATTGCAAAAGGATCAAAATTAAAAGAAGATGCTAAGTTCCAAGAGTGCCTGACACAAATATTTCATTCTTAATATAACAAAAGGTGCCGAGATCCATGGGTGTTCTAAACAAATGTATTGTCACTCTTAACACAGCAAATTGTGCTGAACTTTCATAAGGTTCTAAAGAAATGTGCATTTTAACTCAAGCAAAATGACAGCTTTCAGAGACCTCTAAAGAAACAAATCAAGTATTCGTAACACTATCAATAATACAGAGTTCAAAAGAGTTCCACACAAATACACCATATCATTTTTGACATGATACTGAGTTTCAACAAATACATTTTTTTAACACTAACAATTTTTTAAAATTATTGAAACACTGAAATGTTAAAGATTTAAAAAGTCCTTTTCTGCTCTAGAAACAAAAATTCACTGATTTATTATCACCTTTTCAATATCAGCAATTTCGTTCTCAAATATCTCAGCAACAGTAACATGATGTTTAGCAGCAATGGTGAACCGGCCCTAGGAAGTAAAAGATTTGTGTGGATAAAGTAATAACTCAAACAAATGTTTTGTTTGAACAGTGAACTGACTGAATTTTCATGACAACTTCTGAAAGCTAAAACTTTTCAATAATTGAACTAAGATATTAAACAAATATTCTGTTTTGATTTTTTTGAATAACGACAAGCTAACATTTTATAAAAGAGTTCAATATACAATGGGGAACAGTGAGAAAATTACGATATGACAGTGCTATGTAAATTCATTCCAAGTGTGTAACATTGAAATCATGTCTCTCCATGTTACCAAATCTGATAAGCTTCCAAAACTGAGTTGAGCACTCTTTCAAAATGATACAATCGACAGTGTTTAAAAGCATGTTATTTGGTACAATGGATTTTTTTTCAATAAATAGAATATTGTAGTTACTATTTATTATAAAACTGGAAAAAAAACAGTTGAGGAAAAACATCAATTTCATTTATAAAAACAATTTATTATCCTTTACCTCTTACACAGATTTGTCTAGTCACTCTCTAAGGATGGAAACTACATACATAAATGTATCTTTGTTATAGAGTGATGACTAATATGACTTGCTTTCCACAAGTGGCTAGTCACCATAGAAGGTGTGACAGTTGGACTAGATTTAAAATACAGAATATAACTAAATTCACAGTCACTTCCAACTTTCAAAAGTTTCAACAACAAAAGTCCCAGATATAAAGTAATTTAACTTACCATGTCTGTATATATCTCAATAGCTTTCAAAAGAGAACTCACAGCCTCTGCAAAAGATTCACATTTAATACATTTAAAACAACAAGCCTTCAAATTAATATCTAAACAGATTTAGCAAACATTATAGTTCTCTACACACACACACACACACACACACAGGTACCAGATAAAAGAGCAATGTCTGGGAATGTTAGTTAGCAAGAAACTGCTTCTAAAGCTGTGACTACAAGTGTTAAGAAGTGTTCACACACTCACACAAGAATATTCTGAGGCAGAATATGTTCAAGAAATATCTTGTAGCTAGTGAAGCTGAAGTATGAAGCACAATAAAAATATTAGGATTTTAATTTTCCACCACCATGCTACCACCTTGATAATCATAAGGAATATTTAATAATAGAATTAAATGTTTTTAACCTATTAATAGTTCCTTATGAATCCTTGATTCAATTATGTTACAGAGCACCTAATAATTACAGGTCACATTTAAACAGAAGACTATGGCTATTACAATTTATCTAACTTGTTACTCCTTGAGTAACCTGTACTTTATGTAGGAAATGAGGAATTTCATTCAGTTTAATTTGGTCATTTCTTTACATGGAGTGTTGTAACAGACAAAAATATGAAATTACTTAATGGATACAATATGTGCACCTCAAGTCAGTAATTTGAGAGTTAACCCCATTGCTCTGTATTTCTTCTGGTTAGATTAGTAAACATAATTTGTAGAATAATCTGAGTATTTATCATGCTTACAACGTATGTTATGTCAACCAATAAACACCTGAACGTTTGACATACAAATCTGTGTTTAGTGGACACTTCTAACTTTCTTCAAGTCTGGTTGAATTTAATTATCAGTTATGAACTTCTATTATGGAACACAAAAACTATTCAAGATGTTTTACTGAAAATTTAAGCCACTTTCTGAACAAAGAAAAATGTTTTAGTAAAACAAACACGTTAACAATGAAGTGAATTTTTCTTTTAAATAAAATTTACAGTATTATTAACTGTTTGTTTTCTTAGCAAAGTGTGCTGAAGTACACCCTTGTGCAAATTAATGGAAACAAGACGGAAAATTACGATATTTTCATTTTTTGCGTTTTATTTCTGAGAATTCAAAAATTACTCACAAATTAATACATGATATGACCACCTTTATTTTTCAGAAGATCATTAATCCACTTTGGCATCGAGTCCACGAGTTGATTACAATCTTTAATTTTTGGATTGCGATACCACACCTCAATTACTGCCTCAATTAGCTTATCTTTCTTAGTAGTCTTTTCCCCAAAATTTTTCTTTAGAAATTGCTCAAAGATTTTCAATAGGATTTAAGTCCAGAGAGTTTCCAAGCCAGTCCAGCACCTTTATTCGCATTGTAGTCATAAAATTCTTCACAAGTTTCAATGCGTGGCACGGAGCCATATCTTGCTGAAAAATGCCAGATCCATCTGGAAATCTCTTTTTCTATTCTGGAACGACTCTTCTCTGCAAAAATTCAATGCACTGTGGTCCTAGCATCATACCTTCTATGATATGTAAGCCTCCAACACCATAGTAGCTGAAAGAGCTCCAAAATATCTTCTTCAAGGGATGTTTTACGAACTGATTGATGCGAGATTCTCGAAGTTTCTCTCCTGGAGATCTACAAACATGCAGACTTCTTTGACCCTGTATGACAAAATGAGTCTCATCAATGAATAACACCTTCCTCCATTGTTCTTGCTTCCAGTTCTTGTATTTCAGACCCCATTGATACAGTTTTTTCTTCTTTATTGAGTTGGTAAGACGTTTTTTAACTGGTCTCCTTGCCCTTCTAATGCAATTTCGAATGACGTAGTATTCGTCAAAATTTTGTCACATATACCAAAAATAGGTTGAACATACTGCAAAACACAGCTAATGACGCTGTCCATGTGAAAAAATGACCATTAAACGAAATCAGCAGGTCCAGCTAGCCTACACCAGCCACCATGCTGAAAAATACAGAGATGCCAATTACTTCAAATGACTGAGCATAATGATTGTAGACAGAGCCCTTTCACAGTTTTAGTCCTTTTCGACTTGCTAGAAAAAAGACAATCTGGTGAACGAGGCCTCTTTTTTATCTTGTGAACGATCGCATTGGTGTTTCTATGCTGCTTAGAAATCGAGAGATACCCATCTACGCGAGCGCTGATTGGCTGACAAGCACTGATGACATAACTATGGATTCCCTCACGTACCCAGTAGGAGAAGCACTGCACTTAAACTATTGGTAGACGTCAGAGATACAAATATTTGTTATTATTTCAAGCACAAACATGATTATTGCAAGTAGCCATTTGGACTGTCTTTTATTTATTATCAAAATTTATTTGTATCTCACTAGAAATTTTCTTTTCACCCCTTTCAAGCCCTGGAGGAACAATTTATCACTTTATTGTATAGGCCTATATAATATATAATAATTTGGGAGTTGCAACAAGTCGTAATAGTTGTCTGTATGAGCGTATAGTCCTAATGTATACACCAAAATCGTAATGATTACACTCAAATTGTAATGGTTGGCATCTCTGAAAATATTGTAAAGTGACCATTCATTTCAATTAATCTCCACAAGGGTGTAACCAACATAATGAAATACAAATAATTATAATTAATGTGGATCTTGTTCAAAAGATTGGTGTTGGCACACACAATTCTACAATAGGTAATATATAAATTACCCCTCAGTCAACCAACATACCATTAATTTATGTATATAAAAAGAAAAAATATCAAAAATACAAATTATCAACATAGAACACAAACAACTTCAATGATTTATAATCTGATGTCAAAATTAATTCACAGCAAGTCTTGAGCATATAAATACAATATAATCGCAAGTCCTTACCATCTTAAGATTATACTCCATTTTTATGTTCACATCTTAACCATGAGAACATAAATACTATCTAGTTTTGAGTTTTAAACTACCTTGAATGTATAAATACAGTATAATCTTAAGTTTTAACTATCTTGAACATATAAATACTGTCTAGTTTTAAGTTTCTTTCAGAGGGAAAAGTAGACATTACTTCAAATCCATCAATGGTACTTTAAACACCAAATCTAAGAACAAAAATGTTGAAATTTTACAGTGAGACTGTCAAACCTTGAGGATCCGACTTTTTGTAGCAGTTGCCTGCATCCACGTAACATGATGCTGCATTGTGACGACTGTCAACTTTCTGATGTAGTGATGCAGCTTCACAAAACGCACTTCCAGCAGCTAGGACAGAGAGAAGTATAACAAGTGACATCAATTATACACTTGCTTTTATCTAACTCATTAGGACTAACTTTAGTTTTATTATCAGGTCAGTAACATATTGAAGACCAAAGCAGTAAAATAACATTTCTTTATTAGAGATCAAAATATACTTTAAGTTTCTTCATTCATCAAATGTATGAGCTGCACATTTCCTATAAAAAATGTAGGAGTTGTAATATTAAAAAACAAAATTGTAATTTCTTAATACCAAACTTAAAAGTTTCTTTTAAATAATACTTATAACTGTCTATAGAGTATCATAAGAGGTCTTTATCATAGAATAGATATAGAAACAACAAATGTTTCTTTATTAGGTCATCAAATTAATGAGTTTTCAAAGATTAACATACAATGAAAATATTTGGCATTCAAACATTTTGTACTGAGATAGAAAATATGTATGTGTGTGTGCATGTAGATATATTAATCAGGAATAGACTAAAAATATAAATATTTAAAGTGCTTCTGACAGACTGCTAATTATAAGAGTTGGTAGGAGAAAAATTTACCCTCACTGGCTGACTTCTGAATTATGACATATACTAACAGACTATGTGACGTGAAGTTTCTAATTTATTCTGACAATCTACATGTATCTAGCATTGTACAGATTTCGTAATTCTTTTTCATGTATTGATTGTTAAGAATCTTAAAGAATAGTTTATGAATAATTTGTTTTAAACTAAATTTAACTAAGATATTAGGATTTTGGAGTTGTTCAAAAGTGACTTATTAGCAAGTATTAGTGGATTAACTAGTCTTTAGGTCAGTTGGTGGAGCATTTGCTTGGCATATGACAAGTCATGGTCTAAAGTCCAAGGTGAATAAACATGTATCCATTATTAAAGTAAATTACACTTAGTGGAGCATTTGCTTGGCATATGACAAGTCATGGTGTAAAATCCAAGGTGAATAAACATGTATCTATTATTAAAATAAATTACAGTTGGTGGAGCATTTGCTTGGCATATGACAAGTCATAGCATAAAATCCAAGTTGAATAAACATGAATCTATTATCAAAATAAATTACAGTTAGTGGAGAATTTGCTTGGCATATGACAAGTCATGGTGTAAAATCCAAGGTGAATAAACATGTATTATTGAAATACAATATTAATTTACCACTCCATTTCTTGGCCATTTTAAACATATTTGCAGCTCTGGTATATAACTCACAAGCTTCTTCAACTTTCGTTGAGCCTCTGGAAAAAAAGAAACAAAAAACAGTTCCATCATGGATGATTCCATTTTAGAAGTATTTTTTGTTAATAAAATACAAAAATAAATAAATAAAAATAAGAACTTTTTTCTTTTGATAAACTTCTGAAAGCGAAAAACTTGCACCAAGTTAAAGAAAGGTAAAATTCTCAAACAAAAGTAGAGGTACTCAAGCTAAGTGAAGTGGACCTGTTTTTGAAAAAAAAAAAAAAAAAACAACCTCTATGCATTTAAAAAATGACAAAGCAACTCAATTAAGTCTCAGTACTAATACCACCTTAAAAAATAGTTCTGTACTTGGAAACAGCAGAACTTCACCGTTTTATAGATAGCGAGCCCAAGACTGAATATAATACTCTAAGTGTAGCCTAACCATTGGCCTAAACTATACAATGAAATTATAAAACTTCTTTATTCATGTGTAAAATTTATGTAGATACAACCTAAGGCCCTATTAGCCCTGACACCAGCAACAATACTTTGCTTATATCAAAATACCAATATTTTTATAATTTAAGTTATAACTCCCATCCATCATCTCACTTACAATAATTAAAATCTGTTATTTATTCATTAAACTCATCAAATAACCCAAATCCTTTTGTAAACCAACAACATCCTCATGTTTCCAGCAACCAACCTCCAAAATCATTTCAACAAATTTAGCCAATTAATTATCATTACTTCATCTAAATCATTGATCTAACAAGAGAAGAGAGTCCAGCTATTTTTCAATCCAGTAGGCAAATTTATCCCATCACACTACACCTAGATTTTTTAAATAAGCTTTTTATACGACACTTCGTGAAATGTTTTCTAAAATCCAAGATTTAGTGTACCACAATTCTGTTCTCTCTATAAACAGTAACCTCTTGAATGGTCATCAAAACATTAGCAAGGCAAGATTTTCCACAACTGAAGCCATTTTGACTATCCATCTAAATTTTGACTTGGTTAAATAAATTTATAAAATATTTCCTAGCAGAATATCAAAGTTTTCCCACCACTGACATAAGACTGACAGTTTTTTCCCCTTGAAAAAAAGAGCGACTTCAGCTAACTTCTAACACCTGCTCACTATTCACATTTTGTTTCTTGAAATGTTCAGAACTAACGTAATCATCCAGTTAAACGATATTTCTATTCAGCAGCTATTCAGGAACAGCAATGGTGCTTAATGCTTTAGCAGAGAAAATTGAAGAAAATAATAGAATTTATTAGGGTTGTATTTAAAGCTTTGTTTTCTAGACAGGAATATGAAAACAGTTTTAAACATCTGAATGACCATTAGGTACCATTTGAGGAATGTCAGATTACTTTCTCTTCTTACTAATAAAAACTGATGTTTGAATTACAAACAGGTCTTAGTCACAAGAAAAATTCAAACTTTTGACTTGTGTAATACCAATTACTTTTAAAATGCTATACTGAAAAACACACACATACACATTACCAAAATGTTATATAGTGCAACTATTTAGGCTATGGAACAAGTCAACATGTTGAGTGGTTGCATTGCTTCAACAAAATTTCTCAACTGTCTAATATTTGACAGTTTTATTTATTTCTTAACTAAAGTATTATAGCTTCTATATTCTTAGATTCTTATTTATAATTTTTTTATTATTATTATTATATACTCATTTATCAGACAACTATATAAGGTGTGGTTAACTAAGCAACAGTTTTATTCAGAAATACAAACATGACTGAAAACAACTCTCTCTTTCGTAACATTTTATATTATAGTTGTCTTGCTGCTTATTTATCATGTTTATGTGGCATGTTTAAGTAATCAATTTAGCTATCTCACAAATTAAAAGTTTTATACATTTAGTCAGTAACTCCAATTTGATATCCTTATGGAACAAAACATCAAATCTCACTGAGCAAAGGTTACTGAAATCCAAAGATTTCTCAATCTCCACCTTTTTAACTACTTATTTATTACAATCTAACAACAAATCTAAAATAGCATTGTTCTTAATAGGTTCCTTAATGAATTGACAAGAAAACTATTATTAACAGTTCATAAAATTAATGTCTTTTCCTCATGGTTTAATTCAAAGTATGCAATGTACACGTCTGGAATTTAAATACTCCATAATTATGACCATATTAACAGTCAAAATATTAATCACCCTGTAACATTTACCTATTTTGCTAATTTCATCTAGTAATCAATTACAAATTTCAACTAAAAATATTATACCCTCAATATAAACTTACAGAAACCCAAATATAATCAAACTTGTTGTTATGATTCACATTTTCAACTACATCATGTAATACATTTTGTGTATAAACCCACTTTTTCTGGAACTCTGATTACTTATAACCCTGCATTTCAAAGATATTTTTAATATAAAAATTGTCTATATCTAACAAAATTTCAGCATTTTCCATAACATCAGTGTCCTCCATTGTGACTAGTGTCCTACGTTCTAGGAGAGTTACCAGATTTCTCAACAAAAACAAGTCCAATGGACTCTCAACACAAACCACTTCTTAACCAACTAATACTACCTAAAGCAATCCTGTTGTAAAACTATTGTGATACAAAATAATTCCAAATATTACAGCATCTGGTAGAAAACAAAATTCCCAATTCCACAGAAATACATGCATTTAGCATCAATAGGTTTTAGACATTTATTTCTTATAACTCCAGTTCTAGATTGATGATGGCAACAGCCTGTCAAACTGTACATCTGCAATGAAGTTTACTTTACTACCACTTATGCTATATACAGACTTTATTCTAATTCCAGCATTACAATAGCAAAGAAAGCAAAATCAAAAATGAGGTGCCATCCTTGAATTGACCAAGCAAAATAAATAAATCTCCAACATAGGCACACCCATTATGATCAGGGTTCAAAGCTTTGGAAGATCTTTATTTCTGGAGTATATTTAATGCATTATTCTGATTCTCCCAACAGTAATTTCCCTAATTTAATGCATTTTACTGCAATGAATAATAACAATTTAAGCTACCTTTAAACTGTTTTTGCACTTTGTATCAACAGTAAACTTTTCTCTATCGTATTTTTTACTGCACTTAGTTTATTCCGGCTTTTACCACTGTCTATTCCTAGATAAAACTTAAATTTGCTCTTACAAATTACAGCTAAAATAATAGACTTGCAAACAAGCCAGCACCTACCCTATTTAACTACAAACCAATCATTCCGAATACCTTCCTTCTATCAGTGAAATTTACAACTTACCACCACAAGTTCAGTCAAGCTCTTCGCCCTTACATATTATCTCAAAAATAATATACCTCACTATAATACAGACATAACTGTTAACATAACAAAAATAAACAAGCAGTAGGCGGAATCTTACCCAAATAATTGCCCAAGAAAACCTTGGGCTGACCTAAGTTTCTTCTCAGCATCAGCAATAAGCTGCATTGCTTTTTGTTCATTATCCGCCATTATTGCTAACCGGTAACAATTAAATGTTCGTTTATTAGTATTTTCCTGAAAACCCGAGCAACTACGTTGAAATTGCAATCTCAAATACCGAATAGTGTAACAATTTATCGAAATACCCTGCTTTGTTTTAACCTTCGCTTTCCGTCGGTGGTGGTAGTTACTGTTACCAAACGAAAGTCGATTTTATGATAGAGAACGCGCTGCCATCTACTGGTTTTGCTGGTACATTCTCGAAGTTTTTATATAGAAAATAAAAACAATAATTTGTTAAAATCGATTGTCCAAACGCAATATTTAGGGCACCAAGGTTGTTCAGATTTATATTCGAGGGCTTATAACGCTAAAAAAAAAGTCGGAATTCGATATCTGTGATTGGCCTATTGTCTATATTTGCGCTTTATAATAAATAAACAAATCAAACCAGGAAATTCATAAACAGTTACAATGTATTGATCAGGATATCTCTAAAAAATAAATTACAACCTTATAGTTATTAGTTGAAAGTGAAAAATATAATTTGACAGCAGTTAATAGATATATGGACTACAATTCAAAACAGGTAAATAATTATTTAAACAGATTCTAAGTTAAGTCACATTAATCTGTGCAACATTTCTCTTCTTACATAAAAAATAGGCCCGGCATGGCCAGGTGGTTAAGACACTCAACTCGTAATCTAAGAATCAATGGTTCGAATCTCCATCGCACCAAATATGCGTCGCCATTTCAGCCGTGGAGCATTATAATGTGACAGTCAATCTCACTATTCGTTAGTAACAGAGTAGCCCCAGAATTGGCGGTGGGTAGTGATGATTAGCTGTCTTCCCTCTTGTCTTATTCTTCTAAATTTGGTACGGCTAGTGCAGATAGCCCTCGTGTAGCTTTGCGCAAAATAAAAAACACAGACAAACATAAAAAATAATAATTGACGTATTCTAAGAGTTCAAAGCACTACCATATACTGCCGGATGAAGCTATCTATTGTAGCCTCTGCATCCAAGAACTAATGCTAAGCGTTAAAATTGGTTCACTTCGTTAATGCTTTCATAACGTTGATCTTTCGCTGGCTGGTTCTTTTAAATTATTCGATAAAAATAATTCAATGTCAGAATAGATAATTTTATTGTAACTGAAATAATTTAAATCGTAGACAATTTTGTTGACAGGATTTTTTTTTTTCGAATTACAGGCTTATATGCCATTTAATAGGGATGAGGTACTAAATGGGTGGGAGAAGTGGCTTTATAAAATATAAGTAAAATGTGAGTTACATCGTGTTCAAGTGTAAAATATGAAAGACAATAAAGATAAATCTATTTGATTTTTTTTAGTGACAATAGAAGATATGGTTTTGAATTTCACGCAAAGCTACACGAGGGCTATCTGCGCTAGCTGATCCTAACTTAGTAGTGCAAAACTAGAGGGAAAACAGCTAGTCATCACCACCCACCTCCAGACTATAGTAGAAGAAAGTTTTTAGTTGGAATTCTTTAAAGAAAAACAGATGAAACTCATGTTATTAAAGAGAAACTATACAGTGAGATAAATAATTAAACTGTTAATGAGATAATAATTATGGAAAATTTTAATTTCAGACAAATAGCTTGGGAAATATTGGAAGCAAACCATGAGGAAAAAAAGGTTTTTTGAAACTTTTCAGGATTATTTTCTTCAACAACTTTGAATTTCGCGCCAAGCTACATGAAGGCTATCCGCGCTAGCCGTCCCTAATTTAGCAGTGTAAGACTAAAGTGAATTTCCTGGATACAAATTAAGAAGTCATTTAAAGCTAGTTTAATTCCGCATCCATGTTTCTGTAAGAAGTTTGTTCTAAATATGAAATCTTCTTCGGTCTCAGTTAACCAGACATCATGAGATGTTATAGAAGTCTCCTAGAGTAAGAGTAATTTCAAACTTCCCAGCTGTTGTGGCCATGTTTCTCTCAACTGTATGCTTTGAGAGATGTTATTCCATAAAGACTTCGGCCTACAGTTTGTGGTAATATGTCCCTTGAGGTTACACCTTTATTTATTACTTATATTTATTAAAATATTATTTTAATTATTTTGATGTTTTATTTCCCCTATTCTATTTAAATAGCTGTCTGATGAATTATTTCAGTTCTTCTAGACTGTTGGTGGGAAATTGTGTTTCAAAATTGCATGATTTAACTCTTGATTACGAAAAACCCACTTGAAATAAAAATGTGTCTCAGAACGGCTGGTATGTATATTAACACTCTTATTGATAAACATGGAACAATGTTTCGCAAAACGAAATTAGACTAGCTTTAAATAACTTCTTAGTTTGTGCTCAGGAAATTCCTTTTAGTCAACCTGAAGATGTCCTAGGAAGGTCGAAACGTTGTTCTCTGCTTATCAACAAAAGTGTTAATACCCATACCAGCTGTTCTGAGACACACCGCATGATTTAATAATCCCATAACTTTTAGACAATGTCTTTATTAGTTCATTTGCAATCTTGATTAATTCTAGTTCCATTCTCAATTGTACAGTTTCTTTTAAGTGAGTACATGTATTTTGTTTCAACCTAATTCTCATACTCTCGTCTTTCATGGCATCTATAAACTAGTCCTATGCCGAAAAATTCATCATTTCACAAGGAAAATTTGGGCAAGATGACTATGCAAACCTTTTCATATCTTTTTTCAAGCTCAGCTGAGGTCCTTTCTTTCCTTTGTATCCTGTGTAATGGATTTATTGTTATATGTTTATTTTAATACCTATACCTTCTCCAGTATAGTTTTTTGATGTAACGTATATTTTTTTACTGTATATTGTGTAAGTCCCGCCTGTTTTCGTAATTTGTAGAAGATTCTTGAAAGTAAGAATCAACAACATTTGTTTGACGAAAACGCGCTAGAACATTGTTGAAACTTCGAAAAATCACGCGATTCTTATAAAAGGAGTTAAGCGAGAGACAGAAGGAGAATATTATTCGTCAGCTGCAGTCCTCTATAGGTCTCGAAAGCTATAATTGTGATTAACGTTTATTAATAGGAAAACACATACTTCGATCATTAAAAACCGATGAACTTCAGTGAATTACTTAGGATGTTATTATTTCTATGAGGAAATTAAATGTCATCATTGGTAAAAGTTAGATTATGGGGTGTGTGAGGCCAAACAAGAACCAAGCTAGCTAGCGATAAGCGAGGTGCAACAACATCAACTCAGAATTAATTCATTCGTCGTAGACTTGGTTTATTGTATAAATATTCAGTTCTAAACCAGATATAAGAATTGTTATTCTTTGTATGTTTGTTAACTAATTGTACATAAGCCGTTATTTTAATAACTATTCATAATAACCGTTATTTCAAATGTTGTTTTTTGTTTGTGTATCAAAATTTGTTTGTGTGAAAAATGAAAATTGTGTGAATCATTCTTGTTGGCAAATACCATTAATTTGATAAATCGTAATACATAACGTACATAATACAATAAATCGGAGACTCGTCCGAGATAAATTATAATATGTAACAAGCTTGATACATATTTCATGGTAACTTCCCATTACAGTCTGCTGGTTTCTCGACTGGCCTATGTTGAATTGTTCAACTAAACAGTAGTAGTGATATGGTTGGAGAAGACCTAGAATATACTTCGGTAACATATGGTGTGGCAGTAGTGATAAAAGTGTAGACTAATTAAGCCCTTCTGTTCCATATCTTGTAATCAAAGACGCTTTAGGTTGAAGCACTTGTGCCAATACAGAAACAGGTAAATCTGGTTTAATCCTTGCATTCAATAATCTATTTTCCAGATGCTTTATTCTGTCACCACTGCTCGTTTCTACTTTACTCTCGACTTTCTTGAAACTTTTTGTACTTTTTCAATTTTGTCCTTACAGCCTTTCTACACTTCTTCAATCTTATTGTTGTAACCACAGTGTATCTTAAGTAGTTGTTTCAATCTAGTATTCAATCTTATTGTTGTAACCACTGAGTATCTTCAGTAGTTGTTTCAATATAGTATTCAATCTTATTGTTGTAATCTCTGTGTATCTTCAGCAGATGTTCCAATCTAGTCTTCAATCAGACTTATTTTGGAATTCAATTCTTTCTTATATATTGCGTGTTTTACTTTTAACTTTTCTCTTAAATTCTTGTCACATTCTTTATGACCATCTTTGATTTTTTTTATTAATTCCTTCTTGGTTTCCTTCCATTTTTTGACTTGCTGTTTTTTGTTTTGATTTTCTTATTTGAATTTTCTGTCCAGGTATTCCACTTTTCGAACTCTTTTTTCCCTCATCTTATCTTAACAATAATTTATCTTAAGCAATTCATAAATATTACTACTTTATCTCGAGTTGAAATTCTGTGTCAAGTACATTACAAGTTATCTTCAGTTTTCGCTAAAATAAATCCAACTTTTGACAAATTGTGGTAATGGAGTTTTTTTATTTTCGGTTTTTAAAATTTCATAGTGTAAATAAGTCAACGTCCAATCCAGTGACCGTCACAAATTAGTTTATTTCCTCCGTAACACTATATAATTTTGCTTTTTACTGTAGGTCCACGTTCACAAATAACGTTAACTTTCTAACAACGCACAGTCAATCTATTTAAGTTGTACAAAGCAGTGCAATAACTAACACAGATTCACTCTGCTATTTCTAAAATCACTCAAAATAGGTATTCTCTTTGTACGTCAGCTAACTTTATTTTTTACGGAAAGTCATATATATAAACTGTTTTCGAAAGGGCATTAAAACCGAGACGTTAAATTAAACATTTTTAAGAATGCGACCTTTGAGGCCGATTGGAGTTACGGTCAAATTCCATTACTTAATCAAATTAAACATTAGTTAGTACTGGGTAGGTACTGCTGAGTGATTGTTCTATTTCTGTCTGTACGTTGAAACTAGGGACAGCTGTACGCAACTAAATTTTATGTAACTTTACTTGTAAAATTTAGAAAAATCAAATGAAAAATATTTCTAAAATTTTGTTGCATTCCAGTCGCTCAGAGGTAAGTTTAAGGGCTTATAATGGCATAATTCGAAGTTAGATTTTTGCATGAGCTATCATAGGTAAGCCTTTGTGCAGCTTTAGGGTTAATGAAATAAACAATAAAATTATATTAGCATTTAAAAACTAAAATTAATTTAACTTTTCAACATGTAATTTCTCTTTTGGGGAATGTAGCTTTATGCGAAATTCCAAAAATAAACAAACTTTTAGAGAATGAATGTTAGAAGTTTCAATATATATTAACGAAGCAGTTAAATATATCGTAAATATTTATTTTCTTTCATACATTTCGAGCACTTTATCTGTTCTTCTAATAAATCGATTTTATTTAATTTTCAAAAACAAATATGAAAAAGATAAATTAATGAATCATGAAAATTACAAAAAGTAAACTATTTAGAAAAACGAACAAGTGAACCACATACCAACCAGAATGTACCACCAACCAAAACAAGTTAAATAATAGATGATAAACGAAACACAAGCTAAAACACAACAGAACCTGACAACAGTAACAAACAAAATTCCTTATCCGATATTTGCAAAAATATTTCCACTGATTTTATAGAAAAATAACCAAGGCCATTAAATCAAAAGATTACTTTCAGACATTCAGAACAGTCGTAAAAGAAAGAAACAACAACAACAAATCTCACCACTACCTCTAGAATTAATTTCATACCTTACAAGACAATTCATTCAATGGAAATTCATACTTCAACATGTCACCTTCAAGATGCACGTTCTTCCAAGAAATATGGCATTGAAGACATTGTCAAAGAAACAAATACAATTGTTTTTATCGGAAACAGCGCTATATAAAAATAACAGACTTAGAATACCAGGATATTTAAATAAGAGAATTTTGGTTTGTTTTGAATTTTCGCGCAAAGCTACTCGAGGGTTATCTGCGCTATCCATCCCTAATTTAGCAGTGAAAGACTAGACGGAAGGCAGCTAGTTATCACTACCAACCGACAACTCTTGGGCTACTTTTACCAACGAATAGTGGGATTGACCGTCACTTTTAACGCTCCCACGGCTGAAAAAGCGAGCATGTTTGGTGTGAGGAAGAATCGAACTCGCCACTCTCAGATTACGAGTCGAGTACATTGATCACCTGGCTATGTCGTGCCTAATTGTTATAAGACATTAGTGTTAGGCCTATTGTATTTTAAACGCTATGTTCTTCGTCTTGTTTGGCGTAGCCTGATGGTTAGGGTGCTCGATTCTCCGTTTCACCCAACATACTCGCCCCTTCAGCCATGAGGGTGTTATGAAGTGTCTTTCAAAATTTGAACCCGCGACCCTCGGATTACGAGTCGAACGCTTTGACCCACCTGGCCTGAAGTGGCGATTTGGAAATATTCAAAGCATGCTAAATAAATTATTTCATTAAGACATTTTTGTTATTATTTTTCATTGCAAAAAATGAGGGTGCGTAAAGCGAGATAGAACCTGTTGTTAAAATTTTTGAACCCCACCACTGGTTACAGCTCAAAATATATGCAATAATACAAATTGTTTAATATAGCTCAATACGCATGTTAAGCAAAAGATGGCGCTATTCTCGATGCTAATTGTTTTTTTAAAAATTGTATTTTAAAATTGTTGGGATATGGGGAGGAAAAAATCAGAAACTAGAGGTTTCCACCACCTAACTTATACACCCATCCACCCTGTTGAATGTTTTCTCCCACCCCAAATGCTCTCTAGTGTCTGATCTTTTTCTATTCATACATCTCAATAATTTTAGAATTCGAATTTGCATTGTCACTAGTAATAGTCTTCCAATCACACTATATTCATTATATCTACTGTTAACAACGCGTTTCGCTGAATCCAGAGCTCTTCGGCTCGGCATGGCCAGGTGGATAAGACACTTGACTCGTAATCCGAAGGTCACGGGTTCAAATCCCTCACACCAAACATGCTCGTCATTTCAGCCATGTGGGCGTTATAATGTGACGGTCAATTCCACTATTCATTGGTAAAAGAGTAACCCAAGAGTTGGTGGTGGGTGGTTATGACTAGCTGCCTACCCTATACTTTTGCACTGCTAAATTAGGGACGGCTAGCGCCGAAAGCCGTCGTGTAGTTTTGCGCGAAATTGAATAACAAACAAACCAGAGCTCTTTGTCCGGACTGGATACAAGAAACAGGTAAATGGCCGAAACCATATTTATATAAGTTTATGCAACACATGTTTTGTGGCAATTGTAATATAAACATAAGACATTTACATCACAGTATATGTTGTAGAATTCACAATGAAAGTATCATAACTAAAATACATGTGAAATAAATAATTTACAAAAGGTCAATGATCTAGCCCATATTTTGTATAATACTGGACTTGAGATGCTGTTGTTGTTTTGATTTAAGCACAAAGCTACACAATGGGCTATCTGTGCTCTGCCCGGTTTTTAGCGTAATAAGTCCGCAGACATGTCGCTGAGCCACTAGGGGTAACTGAGACGCCAGTAATTGATATTGTTATGAATTTCGTGTACAGCTACTCGAGGGCTATCGGCGCTAACCGTCCCTACTTTAGAAGCAATATACCAGGCTGAATTGTGGGGAATAATACGACATATTTAAAATAATACTCCACGATCGTACATTAATAAACAGCAGCATGAAAACAAGATGTAATACCGTGTAAAGCAAAGGTTTATATATAGACTAATAGTGTATTATACGACTGAGTTTTATGCGAAAATATTAGTTAATAAACTCACTACATACGTAATATTACTTATTGTTTGTAACACTTTCTTGTACGTGTATCACTTGCGTTTCTACTACGAAAAACGTGTGTGTGTGTATACAGTTATATTTCCTGTAGAGTTTAATTTCGTACGCATAATGACTTCTTTAGCTTATTTTTTTAACTTACAGTCCCAAAAATCTTACAATAGGTTGTTGTTGTTTTGAATTAAGCAGAAAGCTACACAATGGGCTATCTGTGCTCTGCCCACCACAGGTATCAAAACCTGGTTTTTAGCGTTGTAAGTCCGCAGACATACTACTGAGCCACTGGGGGGGCCTAACAATAGGTATACGGACCGTTTGAGAATACAAATGGACCACCTTCATGACGCCATATATATATATATAACCCTAATGCATAAATACAGGAACTCACTAAAAACCAAATAATGCAAACGGTCATACCACCAACGATAGCGGTCCGGAAATTATCCATATTTTCACGAAGTAACTCTAGAACAACGAGAAGGAAGTAATAAAAAAATTACCAAGTCACTTGTAAAACCACTTATTGTTGTGAGTAGGGTGACAGAGCAAAATCAAACAACATATTTTCCAGTTCAGGAACAGAGCAGACCCTTCATACTGTGAAGGTTGATGTTGACCCAATACCATTAGAACTTAAGTTTCACAGCAAGTACTATGATGGCATATCTCACTCTGAGTTGCATCATGTGGCAAATCCTGTGACCTTCACATATTTTGCTACACTGTTACCCTCTTTGAGAAAATGTAATATTTTCAAATTCAAATTTACATAATTCTTTGATAGTGGGCACACCTAGGTTTGGATAATTTCCTTGAATGCCATGATAAAATATGCCATATTTTTTATAGTTTGTATGTTATTTGGGAAGCAATATAACCACAACTGATGGTCACTCTTATTCAATACTTCACAGTTATTGACCAATGACCAGATGGATCTCATATGCATTCAGCCCATGTCACAAAACAATGCCATAAAGGTTAGAGAACTACCACTCTCCAAACCTAAGCCAAGCTATGCCATGAAGGTTAAGGAACTACCACTCTCCAAGCCTAAGCCAAGCTATGCCACAAAGGTTAGGAAACTACCACTCTCCAAACCTAAGCCAAGCTATGCCATGAAGGTTAAGGAACAACCACTCTCCAAACCTAAGCTAAGCTATGCCATGAAGGTTAAGAAACTATCACTCTCCAAACCTAAGCTAAGCTATGCCATGAAGGTTAAGGAACTATCACTCTCCAAACCTAAGCCAAGCTATGCCACAAAGGTTAGGAAACTACCACTCTCCAAACCTAAGAAACTACCACTCTCCAAACCTAAGCCAAGCTATGCCATGAAGGTTAAGGAACTACCACTCTCCAAACCTAAGCCAAGCTATGCCATGAAGGTTAAGGAACTACCACTCTCCAAACCTAAGCCAATCTATCACTCTTGACAGTTTCATTGCAGAAATGTCTCAAACAATCAACTTCTAGGGGCAACCTTTTCCACTAAAATGGTATGGACTTCCACTGGCCCAGATTCCAAATGCCATACTTGGCACACATCCATGATTCTGCCCTAAACATTGTAAAAATTAGGCCAATTCAATATTCATGGTAATATACTCTTCAAAACAAGAAACACGAAAGGCAAAATATGAGGCAAATTGTTAACAAGTTTATTCCAGGTAGTTCTATATGACATGTGTGAAACTTTGCACATTCACTGCTGAACATCTAAAGTCTGCAAAGGCGAAGTCCACGCTCACTAGGTGAAGTTTGACATCACTCATCGTCAATAATGAGTATGCCCCCCGTGAGCATCAATAACTGCTTGGCATCTCCTGCCCATGGAAGCGATGAGATGACGAATCACATCCTGTGGAATGGCTGTCCACTCAGCCTGCAAAGCTGCTGCAAGCTGAGGTAGAGTCTACGGTTGAGGTTGTCGCTGTCATAGACGTCGGTCCAACTCGTCCCAAAGATGTTCGATGGGGTTTAAATCTGGTGATCTGGAGGGCCAGGGAAGAATGTTGATGTTGTGGTGTCTCAAGAAGACAGTGGTGAGTCGGGCTGTGTGAGGATGGGCGTTGTCATGTTGAAAAACGTCGTTGACGTTCACCATGATAGGTTGCACATGGGGCATAAGAATCTCGTCGACTGTTGCGTACGGTGTGATCGAAAATCCTACGCAGGCCTGGTATGGTTGAGGCAGTAGACGTCGCAGTGGTGGTCCTATCCCGAAGGTGATGTAACCGGATGTTGCAATCTTGTGCGGGCGTGGTCACACGAGGTCTGCCAGATCGTGGACAATCACGAGTTGATCCATGTTGTTGGTGATGATTCCATAGCCTTGTGATGGTACTTGGGTGGACATTCACAGCTCTGGCAACATCTGATCGAGATTCGCCTGCTTCCAAGTGACCAATGGCGTTGTTGCGTTGTGCTTCAGTCAGTCTTGGCATAACTGTATTGCGTGTCGGTGGCTTAACACTGAGCTACGGAAACCGAGAACCCGTCACTTTTATATGGATTTTGCACATGTTGCACTTGCATAACATGCAGATCTCTCAAACAAATTTATTGGACACGCATGCGTTTTGGCGAAAAATCCGATGTTTTCAAGGTGCACAACTTTTATTGTCATTTTGGTCTGACAATCAGTGCCTTAACACGTGTAACATCACATACTCTGAGCTTGTAAGGTTATTACATATATTTCTCTTTAAAATAACAAAAATATCCCTTTTGCATTTCTTGTTTTGAAGAGTATATTTAACCCTTTGGTTATTTAATAAATTACCATCCTTTTTGGAGTGAATGCTTGATTACTTGTTTATTAGTAAACTAAAAAAACCTGAAAACATGAATAACTACAATGTGAAAGAACAAACCAACAGTACTTATCCAATGGGTGATTTGACAGTGCTCAATGAGAAATGAATCAATGACATTAACTTCTAATAAAAGCAAGTTACCTAAATAAATCAGAACAAAAAATGTATGAAGTAATAAGCAGAGGCCATTGAGTAAACTCTTTAAATGATTCTAGTAATAATGATTAGAAAGCAATTTCATCACTTGGGTATCCTTACATAAACTCAAGGGATACAACATACTGTATACTATTATTGTCCATATTTGTATGACTCAGTACAGAACTATGGAAATGAACAAGATAAAGGATATAAATCCTTTTATTTCTTATCACATACATCACATATAGATGACACTGCTAAAACTTTCCAGTATAAAACAAGAAACAAAGAACAGACCTAAATAATAATTGAATAAAGAAATATTAAATCATATTATATGCTTTTAATTAACTACATAGGGGTAAAAATAAACAACATAAAGTTAATATAAATTACTGTACAAAATATGTTTTTAAAAACAACTTGTATGTATTCCCACCCCTTGTGGTCAAAAAGGAAATTAATATAATAATTTATAAAATATAAACAGTAAGTCAGAAGCTTACAAAATGAACAAGAATATTTGTATAAATGTGTATATCAGTATATACATACCATTAATATTGAAATGCATTTCAAAACATTAATGGATGAAAAACATTAAAATATTGTAAACCTTAAGTTATTTCTGTGGTATTTTCTTCTTGTGAAGAAAAAGGAAGCTTATGTAATTGTTTTTTTTTTTTAATCAGACACAATCAGTTTATTTTATATACACCACAAAACAATATAAACAGATACCAAACCCTACCAATGTACATTTCATGCTCATAAAAGAAACAAGATGTATATTTTAGATAATACGATAAAACCTTCAACTCTTAAATTTGCACCTGAAAAGAAATATTACTGCCCTTCTGAACTTTGTTTTGTAATGACTATTTTTTACTACCTTATGCAATTCAAATATACACAGTACAATCTACATGAATATATTAAGATTATATCCAAACACTTACAGATATTTCTGCTACAAAACCACTTGCATCACAATCGAGCAAGATCTAAAAGTTTGTAAATCGTAATTCAAGAGCATTTGAAAAACAGTTGTACATTTTTTTGTTTTACTAGCTAATAGAAGGACAAACACATCAGAACTACAAATCGACTGTACAATGAAGTAAGCTCAACCACCAGTGAGACAGTAAATGTGTTTTTCCAAGTCATTCAGGATAATAATAAAAAAATTTATGATCAAATTTAGCATAATATACATGGGAAATAGTATATAGTTTATCACAGCGACAAAAAAAATCCATCTTTGTCAAATAATTGTAAAAAAAAAAAAAACATTTGTTAGTCCTCATAATACAAATGCCATTTTAAAAGATTTATATGGATTAAATACCTTACTAGTATATTTACCATGTGATTAAGTTATCACACTAATGTTATAAGCTGTATCCACAAGTTCCAAGCAATGTACCAAATGTTAACACAAAATAACACCAATAATTTTCAGTAAGACACATTTCAGAATCATAACTAGAACAATTTTTATCAAACATACATGTATAAATGTTCAACGAAACCACAAATTTATTCTAATGGTTCATACGATGTACAAGACTGAAGCAATATATATATGTGTGTATACACACATCCTTTGATATGTTCCTATGCTAAAATATTTGAGAACATTATTGTGTAATATGAGGTGGTAATATTTTTTTTGAAGATCTTCATGGAAGTTAAACATTTGTAACATTTTTGTGCAGCCTGTAAACTGAAAAATGGAAGAACAGCCCATGTACAGAATCACAGCTAACAAAATAGTGATATTAACTGGAATTGCTTTGTGATAGATGGGTTTGATTAACATGTGAAGATATTTCAATTGATGGTTTTGTCTCTTATAAAGTAAAACAAAATGCAAATATTTCATGAACAAAACAACCAAGTCTATGTACAAAAACAAAGAAATTATTATGATTACCATTTTAGACATAACATCAGAAAGATGTCAAGTTTCTAGACTAGTACACTCTACTGATGCAAGTCAAACAAAATGATGTACCTTAGGCAAAAGTAGTGTTCATCACACCAAAACTAAGAAAACTGAAGGGGTTGTTACTCCAAAACCAATAAAACTGGAAAGGGTCGTTACTACAAAACCAATAAAAATAGAAACTCCAAAACTAATAAAACTGGAAATGGAAAGGATCCCCCAAAACTAATAAAATTTCTGAAGGACAACACATCCAAAAGAACTTTCAAAATTAAACATTACAAAATTTTAGCAGGTTTAATATAAGATAATGAAGTGGGTGTCGGTCAGTAATAACAAACAGAAATATTTTTTTTAAAACATTCTACATCCCTGCTTAATATCACGTTCAAGTAAGTACTAATGAAAACTAAGATGCAACACACGAATTACACACCTATGTGAAATTTATATTTATTTGTGTATGAGAAAGCTATTTAAAACCACACATTAATTGTTTCTGTATACAAGATCATGAAAACAGTTACCCCCAACACAAAAAAACATTTATAATACTGTTACTTAACGATCAAATAAAATGTGTGTTTAAAAATATATAAGTTAATTACAGACACATTATAATGTACAATATTTATAAACCATTACTAAAAGCAATTAAAAAATTCGGTCCATATTTAATACATAATCTCATAAATAAGTTGAAAACTACATGCAATATGTTACTCGAATATTTCTATGTTTTATAATCAACATTATTATTTGTTATATTGATTTAAAACAAGACACAAAACTGTCACAATCTCTTACATCAATATGTCTGAGAAATGAAATATTTACAGAATTACTTTTAAAAACATGGAAGGTCACTGTTTAAAACTCAAAAGCCATTAAAACTAAACCACATCACTGAACAGCAAGTTCAGTTTAGTGGCAATATGTCAACACAGTGGTCTTTCCTGGACAAAAATATGAATGGCCTTCTGAGAAAAAAAAACACCCAAAGGTCATAGAAACCTTACAAGAGTGTCTTCTAAACAGTTTCAATAGATTTGTTATCACATTTAGAGCAGATTCTAAGTGTGTAAGTCTAGCAAAGCTGTTAATATCAATGTTTTCTGATGCTTACCTATATATGTTCAATTATTAAATACAATAGGATGCATGAAACAGCAGGACATATAACAAGGTAAATAACATAATGCTTCAAATGAACAACATTTTCTTAAGCCTTGCACCTGTTATTTTAATTGAATACGTCTCTAATACCATCAAAACAGTGTTCAAGCAAGTGGCTTAGGTCAAAATACAGATATATCTAAAAGTGCACCATGTTATAAGCCTTAAGTCACCGTTTTTGTTTCTTACAGTTGTGGATCCACTTAGTTCTCAAAGCACATTTTATCACACATTTATAAATCTATAAACTGTAGCTTACCATTAAGCTGTCTACAGAAAAGACATCCATTTTTATATCACTTCATCCAAGTGGTAATTATATGAAAATCCTTACAAGATATGTATAATACAAAGTTCTTACAATTACTGAAGTGGTCATGTTTCTAGACAAACAAAATAATGACAAAACACAAACAAATGCCATATACACTGCACTTTTCACAAGCTTATCACTCCGAATTGTGCAATTCAGGGAGATGTTGCACATCACATGGATGTTGAAATGCTACAAGCAGTGAAGTGATTTTGATGATAAAATTAATGAAATAAATAGTTTTATTTTCCACAAATGAAATAAAATGAAACATTCATAAAGTTTCTCACGCTGCTTTGCATAAAATTTCAAATAGTTAAATATTACTCAGAAATAGAAACATGCATTTTAATATATATTTACAAGAACTTATGCTAATGTAAGTTGTTAATGCAACAAATAGTGCCTTGACCTCAATATATTTGTACATTTTTAATTTAAGGCTGACAGTTCATAGATGCAAGCTGAAGATATCACACGCAGAAGGGGTAGTTTAACAACCCTGAACAAAACATGTGCCAAATGACCGTTTTAGTCTAATTCATTGTAACAAATATTTATGTGTAACATTATAAATAGTGTGTACAAATAATACTGATGAGGGCCTAGCAACAAATACATTTACAAGTTGAAAGGTGGAATTACTTTAGTTGTTTGTAAACATTTTATCTGTCAGCTTAAGATGGGTGTTACTCTCAAAATAAATTTTCTCAAAAATTAAATAACATATTTTTAACAAAAAAGAAAATATTTTGTACATCCTAACAAAGAGGTACTAAACATTATACACTGATTTCTAGAAAATTAACATACATACCTAATATACATGATAATGATAAACCATATGAGAGATGGTTCAGTTTAAATTTCTTGAGCAAAATCAAAATTTAAATTTTAAAGTGAGCTTATTACAACTTATATCTAAAGCACCCGAGTCCTTTAATTTCAGCACAAATTTCAGGCATTCCTTTTTAATACGTTATGTGCCAAAAAAAGCTGAGTAAAAAAAATTAACTTTATTTTTAACTACAGATGACAGCTCTAAGTAATGTTGCAACAAAAAATGTCCTCACAAAAATAATGACAATATAACAGACTATGTGATGGTACCTACTTCGGTTTCGTACTATGAAAAGTCTAATGTCTGGATGCCTTTTTGTCATTTTGTGGATGAACCACATTAGAAACAAACTAAAGCTGTCGAGTCACACGTGACTTGCAACACTATCAACAAACGAACGAAACTTCTGTATTCCCTTTTTAGATTTTTTCTTTAAAGTGTTAGAAGAAAATTCTGGATTGATTTTAGGCCGGAGAATAAAGTTCAAGTCGTACTGCGTATTCACAGCGTAGAATACATTCGCTGAATAAGGGAAAACAATCTCTCCATCTGGAAGAAGTTGGGCAAGACTGTAGTCTTCCGGCGAGCCCGATATCCCATGCTTTATCATGGCATTCTGTATGACTTCCTTCGTGTGGTCCTGGTTACTTAACATTATACTCTTGTATACATTAATGCCTTCTTCCTCGGTTTTACCCGGTTGGCTCAGGCTTACACGAATTATATAAAACTCCGTGGACTTCGGACTCAATAAACCAACTGTCGATAACTCTGTTAGTGATCCTGGAGAGTTTGACTGGGTCAGAGAAGTTAAGGATAAGCTGGAACATGACAAGCACACTTTGCTGTCTGCTAAACACAAGCTGACCATGCTGACATCGCTGGCACTCTGGTCACAGAAGACACTGTTTGACGATGAAGTCGATGTCGATGAAGTCGAATGGGTCTTCTTGTGGCATGGTGAATTGCGAGTTCTCGTATTTTTCACAAAGAATTTTTTTTCAGATCCACCGTGAGCATAACGGGGTTCAATGATACATGATAACTCATACGAGCTGTTTTCATTAATCACGGGAACTGAATCAAACCAGGCAAAGAAACGAACATCGGGCACAATATTATAGTTATTGGCAGCACTTTGCAATAATCGGATATGTGCTAAAACTTCAAACTCTTTACGATGTTTGTCGAAGTTGATCAAGCCCTCGTTGGTGGCGTCAGGAATAGCACTGTCAATCATGGTGAGATCTGTAAGAAAAGTTCCAAGGTATGGGATAGTTCCCTGCATGGGTCCACAACTTCCAGACAACATCTGTTTCTGCAAAGCTTTCTGGAGTTGATGATCTTCTTGTCCAACAGCAGAAACAAACTTGGCAGACCCCTCTCTCTGTAAAAGGTTTCGACAGGTGTTATAATTGTTTTCTTCTGAGAATATTCTTGCTAACTCTGTAAACAATTCAAATTTTTCTCTTGGTATAGCTAACCAAACTTTCTTTAACCGATGAACAGCATTACTTTGAAGGGCTGATATAATTGCTTTGAGGGAAGAAAAATTTTTAAGAAAACGCAACTCCTGTGCAACTTCAATCCATTTTGATACAATTTTTGCTCGTTCCCCTAACTTCATATCTGGGTCACGTAAGACTGTTGTTAATACACGCAAGAGGACTGCATTGAACTGATCCACAGTTGCCATGACAGAGGAAGGTATAACTTCACACCCCGAATCCCTATCACGACGTGACCACGCTGACCCAAGACACTGGTAGGAAATCAACTTCTTGAAAAGTGTTGCATCCATCCAGGTCAGCTGAGAAGCAAAATGATCTTCAGGAATCTCCAAAAAGTTATATGGCAAAACAGATTCACAGCTGATATGTTGCTTGCTAAGTAAGCTACACCAATGATTAACAATTTCATCATCTTTCTGTTCCTTCTGATCTTTATATTTTTGTAGTTTTTCTAACGAATGGCAATGTAAAGCACCTTCAGGATTAACAGACATTCCAAACTCAAGGAGCTGCTGTAGGGTGTAAAACTCTGGAGGTTCATTGAAATCTTCTGGATATGTATCTAACCAAACATGTAAAACGTGAATGATTGTTCTGCAATGCAAATGACGAATATCCTCCTTCATGTTCACCTCATTTTTTGTGAGCTGCCAGTACCTTTCAAGAAGTAAAGTAAGTACCTGTCGAGTATTAGCAAATGTCCGATATGTTGCTAGGAAAATATTTACGTAAGTTGACTCAAGCTCACCAGATTCTGTAGCTAAACTTTCAACTAGTTTCTTCAATGTCCCTGCTTTAATCAAACGAACCTGGACTGTTTCCCATTCGAGATGAGCTATTATTTCATCAGTTTCCAGATTAGTGTCGTCTGTTAAACCTGGATGATATCGAACTTTTTTCAGATAAATACTATATACTGCTTGATCTGTCTTTTCCTCTCCCCACAGTCGCCAGGAAGGTTGCTGTCCCTCCGTTAGGCTTAGTGGGTTCATTCCTACAAACACTCAGCCACGTATTTAAAAGCTGTTTTTAAAAGCCTTGGGCTACAAACACCTTGATTTCGTCCTACGATAACACAACCAAGACTCAGATTTACACATGAGAACAACCGAATAGTAACAGACTTTCATAAAAAAAGAAAAGAAAGTAAGCTTAGTCACTAATAACTCAAATTATTTCGTGTGATAGATCTCATACACAAACCACATTCTTATATACATAATTCACCACGGAAACCACATACACCACCCACCTCCATGCATCTACGTATTTCCGTATTGCCGATTATGCCTCCTTTGGACGAGATAATATGTCCAATTCTCTTGTTTTTATTTATTCTCTTCTTTTCTCAGACTCTTTTTTTTTTCCAGAAACAGTTACATACCTCAGAAAAACTTTTTACTCTATAATTTTAAACATTTCTTATCAATGAAAATAACCTACATTCACAACACATTTTCTATATGTAGCTCAAATGATGTATGAAAAGTTATTTTGCAGTCAATCAATAGATGACGCTATAAACATAAGTAGGTGTATAACAACTATTACCTAGGAAAGTAAAAAAGGCACATGATATTTCCAACATTACTTTTGTAGTGATCATTTATTACATTAGATACCGAAAACAGCTAACATGATCTTACGATGTCATAAATGGAAATTAATTCATAGCATATTATATTTAGTGGCTATGGTCGTGTCTCTTTCAGCTGTTCTAAGTTTTTCGAATGTTGAAAAAGACTTTATGGGAAACTGCCCTTTGTATGCAAACTTAGTTATCTTTAAAGTAAAAAATTCGAGTAACAGCTTTTATTTTGAAGAACAAGATTTCCTGTCTGACAAAACAGTATTCACCGAGTGGGGTTCATCTTCAACTTGCACGTTTTGTAATTTTACCATCGTAACATCTTTTGTGTTTGCTTTTATCCTGGTTTGGTTTTTCTGTATCTGTCCTGAAAAAGAAAATACAGGAAATTTCAGGTACGAATGTTTAAACTTCCGAAAAATCTAAATTTAACACTTATTATGAAATTAGTTATTTATTGTTTATTATTCCTAGAAAATTTAGTCTATGAATACAGTTAAAACTACCACAGCATAGCACCATTGCAAGAGTGGTAACGTAAAGTTGTAATTTAGTGATTTTAAACTTTATTACATATCCAAGATTGTAATGCTGTCTACTTCAGCACCTACATCAATTTTTGAATGTGACTTATTTCTCGTAATTATTTTATACAGTGTACCTATTAATGAAAGTTTATTTATCATATTTTTATAATTTCCTTAAATTACATGCAACTTTGTTTTGTGTATAATTAATTGTGACGGAGCTTCTAAAACTCGTTCCTTTTTGTCGTTTGTTATTAGGCCTACAGATACACAATACACACTTGGGTTGTTATGTTATGCTTATCATGAAGTGTGAATCCCGATTTTTTAGCGTTTTACGCCCGCAGATTTACCACAGAATTACAAGGATCAGTTTTAAAAAAATAGTTAATGAAAATTTATATATTCTGCAGTGTAATACAAGACGTCAGATCTGATGTAATATATTGTGCACGCGATATGTCAATGCTTCATATCAGCATCTTGATTTATTATATCGACATGTCTATATAATAAATCTATATATGCTAATAAACTAATTTCTTTCGGGTTTAATAGATATACATCAAGATTTACTTTATAACTTCGTAGACCTAATATTTAAAATACCTCGCAGTGTATGATATAATTGGTTAACCATGTGCAGTTTAATTGGCTATTCGTACGTCTATTTCATAGTATTTAATTAATAAAAGAAATACACCATTTAAACTATATAGTCCCCTGGTGTGATAAAGGTACGTGTACAAATTTAGAATGCTAAAAATCTGAGGCTCGATTCCCCGCAGTTGACACAGCAGATACCCCGGTATGGCTTTTCTCTAAAATCACCCAAAACCAAACTAATGAACTATATGTTACTGAATCATTTCTCGGGTTGAATGGACATTACTTACTATAAAGAATACAGGAGCAAAACAAATAGAACAAAGCTGTCTCAGTGACTTCCTGGATCACACGTTGCCATCATTACAACGTCTAGGCTAAATAAACAAAAAACATACTAAAGCAGATAGAAAACGTAATATGCTTGCACATATCTATATTACAGTTGAAATAAACTAAATTTTACCCTTTCATAATTAACTTGGAATATATCTGGGATAAGATATATTGAGATGAGATATCAAATTTTCATGCAGGTGTTCCTTATATAGAGTTAAAGTGTTATTATTAACCAGATATTGAGAGGATATAACCATGGACTAATATTTTTCTTACGGTAAAGCTTGCTTGTGATATCGCTTAGCAACTATAAGTTTATACCAGTTTGGCCCTGTGTCTGTGCTCACAACTTGAAGTAGGATAAGGCCATTTTAGGTGAAACAGATACTTGTATAATTGTTATGACCTGATGCTTTTTTCCGTCATTACTGGTGTAGGTAATTTATACAGTGAAATAGAATGTTTAAAACTGAGGAGGTCAGCAGTGGTTGCATGTGACACTCACTTGCTGACAGTGAAGTGCCCATACAAACTGATGGCTAACAAGTGGCATAACCTCCCTTACATTATACAGATCTTAATATTTTTAAACATAATGGTAAAACTCCAGAGGCACCAAACGACCATTCCTACTACATTATGGGACACCACAATCTGACTTGAAAATGCTGTATAATATTTTTTCTTGTCGTTAATAAAGTGTTACCTTAGTTACCAAGCTGGTTTACTTAAATCGTTTGTTATGACAGAATTGGCTAATGCGTAGAGAAGGATTTTCATATGCATCAACACAGATTAAGAGAAACAAGAAGCAACATTTGCTGTTTGCGTTCAATTTAGTTGTTATATAACATTTATTAAACACGTATTTTTATGAAATTCTCAATTGCAAAACAACACCTGTAATATTATGTTTATATTTTTCTAATTTAAAATTATTGCTTTGAGTCTTTTTTTTGTGGATTCTTTGAAATTATAAAATAAAAATAATACAACATTAACTCACTTTCATAAAAAAAAGCTAACTTATTCCTTTTTTATTGTTATTGGAGCTCAAACACTTGCAACGTTTAAGTCTGAGTATTCAATTACCCTAACTGTACCACACAACACAAAAAATTAATTTCTTTGTACAAAGTAGTGTACTACTAGCAAGCACAGATTCACTCGTTATAATCACTGTTGAAACAACACATCTTCAATTTAATCAGTGCTTTACAGAATGCCATTAAATGATCTACGTTAGATTATACTAGAACTTTACGTGATATCTTTTAAACAAGAGTTTATATCACATTATTAGAATGTTCCAAATGTTCTAGGCTTATCGTAACTTCTCAAGCTTATTGTCATAATGAATCATCTATCGCTCCCTCTAGAAGCAAACAATGTCAGAAATATATAGAACAAAACAATCTCCCTTTCCTGGATTGTAAAGTCCGTAGAACTTAAACAAAAAGTAAAATAATTGCTACGCTAAATTATCCATTTACGAAGTCGTTTGGGTGAGTTTTCTTTTGGGAGCCATATAATATAGAAGGGATGGTGTTTATCCTTTTTTATCACCGGACGTCCTGTTTATCTGCAACTTTGATGCATTATTATTTCATCGCTAACTATAGGGCTATCTTTAGAGAAAAAAAAACCTACAATGTTTCAGTATAATTTTCATATCTTCGTTTGTCATAATAGCTACAGCCTGATGGCATGCTAACCAGCCCATTGTTTAACAAAGAGCATCTGTTAGGATTGGTGGATAAATTTTTTTTCAAGTTCAGTTAATGTTTCTCCTTCCCCTGTACCTTTTTCTGGAACTTTGTTCTAATTAATTCTTTCTGGTTTGACTCTCCATTTCTATTAGACAAAGTGGTTACCAATACTTGGTCACTATTACAACTCTCAATTGAATGGATATGGAAGTTTGTCAAAGCTTGTCTTTCTAGAAGGACAGCAAGACGGTTCGCATTTGTTCACTGTTGCACTTGTTCATTCTAGAAATGATTTCATACTTTACTTGCTATGACTCCCATTGCATTTTCCCTGCTGGTTTTTAGATTGGCTAATATTGAATTGGTCAGCTAAACTTTAGAACTAAAGTTTGTAATGTCTTAGTTGAAGCAGTCTATGAAAGTGTTTCAGTTGCAGATGGTACGGTAATAGTGGTATCACTCAATTATAGAGCACCTTATAACTTTGGTGTCACAAGTGGAATTATTTTGGTGAAAATAAAATCGCTTTTATTAAGCGAAATCGAAACTTTGTTGAAGATAATGAAATAGTAGTAAAAAAAGGACAAACAGAAAGAGACAGCAAAGCCACCTTTAGTGGCCTATGGCAAATCTGAAGGCTTATGATCCTAAAAACCGAGTTTCGATACTCGTGGCCTGCACTGCATAGATAGCTAATTGTGTAGTTTAGTGCTTAACAAAAAAGGTAGAAAGAAATAAAAAAGACAGTTATTTTAAAGAGTATGGAGAAGAAAGATTAAAACTTTGATTAACATTTCAAGTTATTAACATAAACATGAAGTGAGATTCCAGACTTGTTTATGATGAAATAGTGGAAAGAACAAGTAAAACAGAGGTAGACCGTTAAAAGAAGGTCAAAAAGAAAGAGACAGAAAACCGGAAATACCAGATGGAAAAATATTTTGTTTATTTATAATTAAGCTACATAATTGGCTATCTAGGCTCTTTCAACCACGGTTATCGAAACCAGTTTTTTTAGCGTTGTAAGTCTGCATACATGCCACAGGAGAGCAGGAAAAATAAAAGAATGCTGAGAAGAAATTTATAGAAGTTTTAAAAAAAGATCATGAATTCGGAGATAGGAATTTTAGAGAAGAGTTAAAAGAAAAAACATGGTGTCCAAAGAAGAAATAAAAACAAGAATAAATCTGACTGAAAACAAAATCGGCAAAACTATTGTTTGCACAGAGGAATCACAACAAAAAGATTGAAGAGGGTGTTAGGACAATACTGAAGAAGGACAAAAATAAATCAGTAAGACAGAAATGAACACCGAACACGTAATAATAAACATTGAGAAAATGAATTAATAAATGCAAATATCATATAACCCACACCTCTTTTTCACATCCACTCCAGAATTTTAACCTGAAGCACTACTTGCTATATGATATTGAATAGTGGTACCTAGTTGATATAGTCCTGTTTCAGTGCCATTTACAACTACAAGACTTTTCTGGACTACTCCATTAATGTCAATGTTAAGTCAGCCTCCAGAACCTAACTCGCCAGTCCAACACCATTTGAGAAACCAATGGACTATCGTGGATAGGTACCGTGGGAAGTGTCAAACTTAGTTCAGAGTAACTTTGAAAATGAATTGGAAGAATAGTAAACAAAAGCTACTCATCTTATTGGTCATTAAAAAGACCGCCACCACCACTAAATGGTCTTAAAAATAATGTTACATATATGATTAAAGGTAAGGTTGATATTTACTTAAATATTATTTACTGAGTTGATATATTCCATCTACATTTCATCACTCTCATGACCTTCCTAATGGGGAGTAGACTCTAGAGAAATATATTTGGTGTATTCTTTTTGTTGATGGGCGTGGCTTTGATGAAGTTAAGCAATATTCTAGCTGAGAGCCGTAATAACTATGAGGACTGGATAGTTGTCTTATCAACAGATTTGGAGTGACAGGCTAGAAGAAAGTATCCAAAACAAAATTTCACAGCATAGTAGGAAGAAAAATAGTCTTTAGCTGAACATGTGGAATATTTGAAGAGGCTTGTCCAATTATTATACGTAGAAGCTTGACGTGAAATAATGGATTCGGTGGCTCGTGACGAAATTATAGATGTCATAACAGATGAGGATATGAGAATTAGGCTGATGTTAAATCTTCATATGAAGACAGCTTACCGCCTCAATTACAAGAGTTGCATAACTAGAACTGTAGAGGTATTACAATTGACCAATGTCATAGAGAACATGAAGAAAGGAGAACAGGACTGAGTGTTATGGACATCACCTGTTGTACTTATGAAGAAGAAGGACGGACCCACGATATTCCACAAGTACTTCTGGAAAATGAATGAAGATACATTACCAAGAATTGACTTTTAACATTGAATCTAAAGAGCAGAAACTGAAAATTGTAAGTTGACGAAAAGAGAAAGAGAAGAGTTTGCTACAAGAAACAGATTGTGGCAACTTTTATGCCTTATAATTATTTAGTGCACTTGATATGTTTCAATTACTAACATAGGACACTGTTTCTGAAATACCTTGGAACATCATACTCATTTCCATGGATTCAAAAATATCACATGAGAAAATCTCTAGCAACGATTATAATGGGCTGAGGAAGAGTTTGGATCGATTGAAGAAAGATAACTTTAAATTGAACCGCAATAAGTGAAAAAAATCCTTCTGTTAATAAGTGAATTCCTGGAACACATAGTCAGCAGTCTGAGAGAGAATGTATCAAGAACTGATGAACACCAAGGATCTTGCATGAGGCTAGATGCTTTTTCGAGCTGAGCTCTTAATATTATAATCGTAAAAATTATGTGTTTGTGTGTTCTCTTATCGCAAAGCCATATTGGACTATCTGCTGTGTTCACCAAAGGAAATCAAACTCCTGATTTTAGCGTTGTAAATCCGTAGACTTACTGCTATCTCAGTGGGGGACCGTGGAAATTAATTCTGTAACACATTTTGTCCATTTCACAACTAATTTGTTTGAAAAACCAAATAAGGTTTGTTGAACTGTTAACTGTAGACAAACATTCAACAAACTGAAGGAAGAATTAGCTACTATTCTTGAATTAGCACAATCAACTCTTGTAGATCCACTAAAATTATATACAAATGTTAATGATTCTGCAGTGTTATCACAAGTTATCTTCGTCATGTGTCATCTGCTCGAAGCAAGTTGACTCTCAAGGAGAGCCAGTGTTCTCTCTACCATTATAACACTGTTACTATATATATTTTTTCTATCTACTCTTTAATGCTATCCATTCACATATTTCTTGATCTCCACTTCCTCTTTTTCCCTTTAATTTATTCTTCTAGCAACAGTGTTTGTATTCTATTTTTTTAATTATATGTCCAAGGTACTCACAATTTCTTTTCTTGGTAACTGACAATAGTGTTCGATTAGCTTTCATCATTCTAATCCTTGTCCATTTGTCTTAAGTTTTGTACAAGATATTTTCTGTACTGTCTTATATATTCACATTTGAAATGCCTAAATCTTTTCAGTAATAAATTTATATATTGTCTACATTTCAGCTCCATATAGTAGAGCTGACCACACGCAGTATTTGGCTAGTCTCATCCGTGTTCTTATGTTAATGTTTCTTGATGTTAATATTCTTGACGTGATATTAAATGCATTCCTGGCTATTTCTATTGTTGTTGTTTTTTAATTTCTACATCACTCTCACCATCTTCAGTGCTCGTATATCCTAAATATGTAAGAGTTTTTATCTGTTTAGTTGATGTTCACTCTATAGTTAGATTGATTTTAGGTACATGTTGGTTCTTAGTTTCTACCATTGATTTGATCTTTTTAGTATTCATCTGCATTCGGTAGTTTTTTCCTTTTTCATCTAATTTGTTTACTAACGTTTATATATTTGATGCACTTCGAGTTAGTAGTGCTGTGTCATCTGCATATCTTAGGTTGTTGATGCAAATTCCACCGATAACTACTCTCTTTATATATTCGATTTCTCTAAATATTTTTTTCTGTGTATCGGTTTAAGAAACAAGATGATAATATAGATCCTTGTCTTAAGCCTTTTTTGATCTAAAACTGTGGTGTTGCTTTCCGTTCTGTTATTAATAATGCTGTTTGTTCTGAATACATCTTTTAGGGGATCTGAAGATTTTTCCCATCAATTCCTATATTCATTAATCGTTCTCTCATCTTTAAGTGTTCTATCTTATAAAAAGCCTCAGTGAAATCTATGAAGCATATATATATATATCCATTTTGTTGGACCTTTATGGCACGTTCACTTATTAAAATACTTTTTTTTTGTGCCACATCCTGGTTTGAAACCACTCTAAAGTTTCTTATTTCTTGATATATATTGGTTGATATTCATTGCTGCATTACTTTCAAGAGTAGTTTGGTGATACGACATATTAACGTGATTGTCCTGGAGCCTGTACAATCCTGTACTTTTCGTACAACCTTAGTATTATCACTGACTCTTGTAATATAATATATATTGGTACGTATCCAGTGTTATATATTATATTACAAGAGTCAGTGATAATACTAAAGTTGTAATTATCCAATGCTTTCAAGATTACTTCTGACAAATCATATGGTCCAGTTGTCTTTCCATTTTTCATCAGACTGCCAGCTAGTGAAGCGTGATTCATCACTCCAGAGAATGCGTTTCCACTGCTCCAGAATCCAATGGCGGTGTGCCTTACACCACTCCAGCCAACACTTAGCATTGCGCATCGTGATCTCGGGCTTGTGTGCGGGTGCTCAGCCATGGAAACCCATTTTATGAAGCTCTCGACGAACAGTTCTTGTGCTGATGTTACTTCCAGGGGCAATTTGGAATTCGGTAGTGAGTGTTGAAACTGTGGACAGATGATTTTTGCGCGCTTCAGCAATCGGCAGTCTCGTTTTGTGAGTTTGTGTGGCCTACCGCTTTGTGGCTGAGCTGTTGTTGCTTCTAAACATTTCCACTTCACAATAACAACACTTACAGTTGACCGAAGCAGCTCTAGCAGGGCGGAAATTTGACGAACTGACTTGTTGGAAAGGTAGCATCCTATGACAGTGCCACGTTGAAAGTCACTGAGCTCTTCAGTACGGCCCATTCTACTGCCAATGTTTGTCTCTGGAGATTGCATGGCTGCATGCTTGATTTAATGAACCTGTTAGCAATGGATGTGGCTGAAATAGCCAAACCCACTAATCAGAAGGGGTGTCCACATACTTTTGGCCATGTAGTGTAAGTCACGTAGCTGGAAAGCACCTTAGGAAGGAACAACTTTCATAAGAATCTTATAAGAACAAGAATAATCAGAGATTCCACATCCAGTCGCTCAAATTCGACGTTGCATGTGTTTATATTTTATAGCGGAAAAAATTCATCTTTAAGAACTTAGAGAATCCTTCCCTGATCCAGAATGACCAACGATCCCGGTCATGTTTTTATAGTGTGATGAGGAGTCTCAACCTTAATATAACCATGAAATGTTTTACAAATCCGATCTCACTTTACAAAGTTATTAACCGAAAATATACCCTCTCTCCCCATTATAAAAAATGCTTCAGAGTAATTCAGAAATAGGATCCGAACTAAATTTATGAGGATTTTTTCATATCGACTTACAATCTTTTGTAAAATTTCTCTGTACTTCGGTCTTGTTGTTTTGAGATACATGCGCGCGAGGACCCGATTGCAATAACCACCGGAAGCTAGAGTAACAAGAAAGAATCTAAACAACGAATTACGTATCGTAATACTCACAGATGCATAATTAATATGCAGTATCAACGAGAGACTCCAACATGTATTAATTACTCATAGAACACCTATAATGTTACACGCACTTCTAAGACACGAGAGGAACGTGTTTTACAAAGTAACGTGCGGTTTATATCGGTGAAACATAGCACCATTTGTAATGGTGAGAAATCCACTTGAAGTAAAAATATATTTCAGGACGGCTGGTGTGGGTATTAACACTTTTACTAATAAAGTAGAGAACAACGTTTTGACCTTCTTTGGTCATCTTCAGGTTAACAGAAAAAGAGAGCCATTGCATCCAACCAATATAAAAGCCAGTGTGTGTCACATCACGCTTGCTTTTTCAAAATAGTAGGACTCATAAAAGTCAAATGCATTTATTTTTCTAGACGGAATAAATAACTCGATTAATGTCTGTCCATTACGAGTTTCGTGACAAAGGTGAAAGGGTGGCGTGAAACCTCATAAATGTAGTGAGTGTTGGTATAATAAGCCTTAAGTGCAGTAGTGCGGGACCATCTAGCTAAGAGTCAAATACATAAAACTTATCATTACAGCAAGAGTATCGATTCAATTTTAAACTTAAATCGTTCTTGAATTAAGTCATTTTCTGATATATAAAACGTTTTTAATATAAAACAAACATCTTTAATCAACGGAGACTATAAATTAAAAAAACAACAACAATAGATATTTATCCAGTTTAGTTGTCCATACATTTCTTATTATACTTTCAGTACCTAGACAAACAATAATATTATATTATAGTTGTAATCCCTAACCAACATGACATGAAAGCCATTGTTTGAACTAGTGTTACCAAAACTCACTGGCTTTTCGATATATTAGAAGTTGTTAATCTAACTGATTTTAAACAATAATTCTTCTACGAATTAATTTCATGAATGATTTTAAGTTTTGATTGGCTCACAAAGGAATTTACCGACGTTTGACTGCTTGGACTACACTTTTCTGCTTCTTTATTGGTTAAGCTTGATATCGCAAAATTTATTTATTTTAGTTAGCTTTGAAATATTAGGTTAGGATATACTATGGGGTGAGGGTGGTAGTACTTGCCACATCATTTTAGACGGGCTATACGCTGGTATACATTATAAGGATCACATAAGATTATCTTTTATAAGAAATGCCCTACGTGTATCTGAAATATCTGAACATTATTTACCACATTTTAAAAGTTAATTAAAACTACTTTCTTTGTTTCTAATACCATGTAAGCTATAAGAATTGGTGTCTATTCTGTTTAGTTCACTTATTTTTTGGACAGTATGGCTCATTTGTTTGTCAATGACACGGAAAGCTAAACAAGGGCTCTCTGTGAAAATTCATCGCTAACTTTGAAATGAAAGACTTGAGGAAGGTAGCTAGTTACTATCATCCAGTGACAATTCCCGTGTTACTGTTGCTTGACCATTTAATTGGATTTGACTGTAACTCCAGTAACATTCCCACGATTTTAAAGTATGGTGCCCAGATGTATGGTAACAGAACGTGAAACGTCAGTTTTCCAGTGAGGAAATGTTTGATTTTGGAGGATATAATGTCAGGCCATATTGATTTAAATAAGACAAAGCCACAACAATCATATACAGACGTGAGTCTATAAACACCATCCCAGTCTGGCCAGTGTACTTTTATTGAAATAGTTATGTAGTCCAGGATTCATAAAAAAGGCTAAAAAAACGGTTATATTATATATGCATATTCAATAATTCTGTGAGAAATAAATTGTAAGATGGCCTAAAATCCTTGAATTTGGATGCAAGGTTTACTATTGTGTTGAAGATGTGTAATCACACACAAATGAAGGTATTTATCCATATTTGAGTCCATATTCACAAACAGGAACATAACAAATGTCACTAAAATTAACACCTTGAAATCATATGTATGGTCTGTTCTCTTATATGGCTGTGAGAGCTGGACAATGAACAAAGATACAGAGATTAGAAGCTGCTGAAATGTGGTTCCTTAGAAGGATGCTAAAAATATCATGGACTGAAAGAAAAACAAATGTGGAAGTCATGTGACTGGCAGGATACAAAAGGTCACTCATGAAAACTATGAGAAAGAGACAAATGGAATTTCTAGGACACATCTGTAGGAAGAATGGGATAGAGAAACAGATGCTATGTGGTAAAATAGAAGGGAGGAAAAGCAGAGGGTGTCAAAGAACTAAATATATCGACAGCCTCAATAACTATGTCACCAAGAACTCAATGAGCAACATCGAGTTGATAAGGAGGATTGAAAACAGAGAAGTCTGGCATGCCATGGTCGTCGATGTCTGCCGCAGATTTGACACACGAAGAAGAAGATCTATATTTGCCATACACTTTAAATAATCTCAAAACTTATCACATAAAAAGGGATACAAATATTGCAATACTTATTACTTGTTTGTATTCAATATTGAGAATCTTATCTGAAGGAATCATCTGTCTTCATGATGGGTATCGAGTTGAAGAGGTCGAACCTTACCGAGTAAATGTACCTATGAATTATGATTTTGTTGCTGTTTTCGAGTCTAGGGTAAATTTAGGCCAAGACTATTACACAGTGCGAAAATTAGCCAGTTAGGCCTAATTCACTCAGTAAGTTTTTATTAGTTTTTCATAGTTGCTAGTTTCCTTATTTTTATCGTCTGATATTTTTTTCCTGGTGTGTAAAGAATTTATCATTCTTAATACAAATACATTAGGCAGGTTAACGAACATGATGTGAAAACAGAGACTACCAGCCATTTTTGTTATTGACATTACGTAGTAATTATTCTCTTCGCCAAGATCTGGAATGCATCAACCAAAACAAAAACTAATCTCGTTCTCATTAGCACAAGTGGACGACGAAAAGTAACAGTTTATATAGTATCATTCAACACATACAGAGGAAGTGAAAGAAGGCACTTACTTATCAGCAGGAAATGCTAAAACTCACACATGAGTATGCATCTTACACATCAAGCAATGATATAAGTATGGTACATGTACTAAAGATAATGTTGAACTTGTTAAAATAAGTTCAGAACCGATACGTAACTGGAAGCTAGAGACCTTTTTTCGATATTGATTGACATCTGGAATCGGATATTTCAGGGTATATGGAAATATTTATATACGTGTATGTACTCCAAAACTATATTCTTTATAAGCCACCATTAAAAAGCTTTATTAAAAATATGTACTCACATCTAGAAATCAACACTAGAGGGAAGGACTATCCGACCAATCGTTTGACTAATCTTTCCCTAATTTATCATACGGAGAGCTCGATAAACTTCTGACATGACTTTTGATCCCTTATGAACAATACAAATACAGATGTGTAAAGAATGTGTCCTTTCTATGTTGACGTAGCAAATAGTTTCTGTCGATTACGGATAATATTATTTAAAGTAGCGAGAGAGTAAAATAGCAATCGATATAGATGACATTTTAGTCACTTCTTTTTAATGTGTAAGAATGAGCTGATTTTCTCACTGCAGATGTGCGGACACTTATTTGCGACGCACATCAGTCATATTGTTTTCTAAGTATAAAAAACTTTAGTAACTCAGCACTAGGTCTAATATGGGTTTGTGGCGCTAATAGCTCGTTATGTTTGTTTGTTTGTTTTTGAATTTCGCACAAAGCTACTCGAGGGCTAGCTATGCTAGCCGTCCCTAATTTAGCAGTGTGAGACTAGAGGGAAGGCAACTAGTCATCACCACCCACCGCCAACTCTTGGGCTACTCTTTTACCAACGAATAGTAGGATTGACCGTACCATTATAACGCCCCCACGGCTGAAAGGGCGAGCATGTTTAGCGCGACGGGGATGCGAACCCGCAAATTACGAGTCGCACGCCTTAACACGCTTGGCCATGCCGGGCCTAGTTCGTTATGTACATTTATAGTTAACAACAAGCAACATAACACTATGTCCGTGAAATTCATTCTTTGACACGTATGAATTGAAAAATGTGTCAGTGTAAATAATAATAAATAGGTTTCAACCAGTGTAAAGGCATGAAAATGTTTGGCTAACGTTAGCTATTAACTTCTTTTCCGTTACCTTGATAACAACCACTACCAAACATTTAGACTACACCACGCGATAAAGCTAATTTACGTGTAACTTCTACCCATTCATACGCCAGTTTGTGCGTGTATTTGTGTGAGTGGGAGTAAAATCAATTAGTGATTTATGACCTTCAACATCAACAAAACAAAAAGAGACAGAAAATACCATGAAAAGCCAAAAGATAAAAGAACATTTCCTTGACCTTTGTGGTAAGACCAAGACGTTTATCCCTGCAAAACTCTTTTGATTCATGGGTTCCGCACACCATTCCTAACTGATTACGTAATTTATATGCAAAAACGGCTCGTTTGGGTTGAGAAAATATTTTACATAGAAGAGCGAACAACGTTTCGACCTTCTTCGGTCATCGTCAGGTTCACAAACAACATAACACTATGTCCGTGAAATTCATTTTTTGACACGTATGAATTGAAAAATGTGTCAGTGTAAATAATAATAAATAGGTTTCAACCAGTGTAAGGGCATGAAAATGTTTGGCTAACGTTAGCTAACGTTAGGTTCCCTTGTGAACCTGACGATGACCGAAAAAGGTCGAAACGTTGTTCGCTCTTCTATGTAAAATATTTTCTCAACCCAAACGAGTCATTTTTGCATATAAATTTCTCAACAAGTGGGTTTCTCGACATCACTGATGATTACGTAATTCATAAATATATCACGGTTATAGCTTCATTCGGTTACTTGAAATTCTATACATAGCTACAAGTTGTACTTTTCTTCTTCTAATGTTATATCATATTTGAGTAGCTAATGAACAGAGTTTTTCAACTCAGAAACTGCAACCTGATTCAATTTAAATCGTTGAGAAACAAGAAAAAACACAGCTTTTCTCTTTACTATTATTTCCACCAAAAGATGGCGCCACCAAATAATACATGTGTGTTAAACGTTACTTAAATCAGATGTAGGTTTAACTGCAAAGAACTGTACTGAGGTTTATGACGGGTTGCTAAGAGTTACGTTAAGTCACAACACACAGCAAGAGCCGTTGACAAAGCAAACGGATATTACAGAACTTTATCTGTAGGGTTGGGTGCTGTTACTGCTAAATAGTCATAAATGTCGCGGCTTCGACCATCCTCATGGAATATCTTGCATGTTATCTTTTACGTTGGGATCACTGCTTCTTCACTTACGAATTTTATATCCTTCTTTCAACTTGAAAGAAAATTTCAAGGTGATTGTCCAATCTATGCGAAACTGACAATAGGAAACGTGACATCGCAATCTTCTAGCATATTTCACTTTATAACTGATCCAATAGCAGAAAGTCATACAGAATGGGGCTCGAACCAAAGTTGCTCATTTTGCGGCTTTACTTTTGTGGCTTCGTTTATGTACAGCATTATATGGATGTGGTTTTTCTGCGTATGTTCTCCTGGTAATGATGGAGGGGCAGACTTCGGGTAAGAACATTACTTAAATAACAGTACATTAAACAATAATTTGGACATTTTGGTTTTTCGTGTTTACATAATGAAATTTATAGATATTTGTAATTTTTATTTAAACTTTATTTATTATTATTATAATAATGCATAAATGATAGATTTACTGTATGAAACTCAACAGTTGGTGTGGTAATTCATGCTTTCAACGAAAACTTATGATTAGCCTTCTAGATAAGAATTTCACTTGAAATGTATCAATTCATTTTTCAGTGGCCAGATTATTTCTGTTTAAAACCTGAACTAGTGTCCATTTTACTACTTTAGTCCGTTTTCTGTTATGTGTTTTTTTTTTTTTTAATATTTCTGTCTGTTAGTTAATTATGTGGGCTTGCGCCATCGTCGAGGGTTTAGGTTGAAACGCAGTTTATGAAATACTGGTAAGAAAAAGTTATTTATGTGATGTGCAAATATTCTGAGATGTAATTAGGCGTTGTCATGGCAACAAAGGATGAAATTAGTCATAATAATGTAATACTACCACCTTTTAACATTTAATAAGGAGGAGTTGGTGATAATAATGTCATTTTAACCCTTGTCACCCTCAAACTACGAACAGTGATAACGTCTTGTTTTTTCAAAAAAATTATATATAGGGTCACACAGTATTATCATTACCTTAACTAGAAAAATAATATCGGTCCAATTTAAAGAAATAAACTATAAGTGATGAGTCCATGATATGAATATTTTATATAGCACCTTTCAAAAATAACCTAGTAAGTTATACCACCCCTATCCCATATTACACCCTCCCCTAATAACAATATGTAACAAAAGTTTTACTTTTTCTTGTTCCTGAGCAGAAAGTGTTATTTCCCAATTGCTTATGCCTAAAGTAAATGGAAAAGACCTATTTATTTCTTCAAACTTTGCTTTTGTGATTTACATTACAGTCGCAAATGTCGAAAAACTACTCACTTCTAAACATTTTTGTTCATTTTTGTATAACTTCAGAATAAATGTAAATCTTGTTTCATATGTTGTTTTATTCAGACCTAATGTGAAAGAAAATGTGCAAATCTGCCCGTTTTTACATATATTAAATAGGTTATTTTTTAAATATCATTATCCAGGTCACAAAAGCAAAGTTTGAAGGAAATAATGGCCATTTTCTGTATTTTTCCAACATAAGCAATTAAGAAATAACACGTACTATTCAGGAACACAACTTGTGTTACATAGTGTAATTATTGGTAAAAATAAGTTGAATTGGCAACTAATACATGGAAAGCTAGTAAGTTTTGGTAACCCTAAATTCTAACAATAGATTTAATGTCAGGTCGCTTAGCAACAAAAGTGTAACTTAATATTGTTGTTACTTCATACAAAAAGTGTAAAATGAATGTATATACAACAAAACTGGAAAAAATATTTGTTTATTTCTAAATATAGTCTCCATAGCTGAAAGAGGTTTGTTTTCTATTAAAAATGTTGGCGATACAAAATAGCTTAATTAACAACTATTTAAGTTTAAAGTTCAATCGATATTGTTACTTTCATGATACATTTTATGTACATGGCTCAAGGCTTAGTGATCTCGCACTACGTCTTATTATAAAAATATTATACTAATACTCGCTACAATTATGTTTCACGGTACCTCCTTCCCTCACGGCACTGTTGCACCCCTGTCACTAAAATGTTAAAAGGCGGATAGTAATTTAACTATTCTATCTAAATAAATTCATAACTTCTATTTCGAGAAATAAAGCGTGACGTGACACATATATAAGCTTTTATATACATTATATGCCCTTTTTGATCGGTTTATGATATGTACTTTATGTAGAATGTTCTCTCTGAACAGTTTATGGTGTGAATATTTCATGCGGTTCTCTCTGAACAGTTTACGGTGTGAATATTTCATGCGGAATGTTCTCTCTGAACAGTTTACGGCGTGAAAGGAGGGTTCTGAACAGTTTACGGCGTGAATATTTCTGTTCTAATCGTTTGAAGTCCTGACGTTATCACTAAACATACGTTAACCCACCTTTAGATAATTTATTTGATTTAAAACCAGTTTTATATATTTCCGGTTTCATGAAGGACGCTTTTTCCTCATTAGATAAATGAACAGAATTCAGTCACACTAAATCGAGATCACTATTATTTCCTTGTTTCTATGAGGGTAGCACAGACTAAACAACCATAAATTCGGGAAAAATATTTTCATTGTATATGCATTCTGACGTTTCACTTTTGTACATTAATCGAGGGTTACGGCCGCTAACGAGGTTTGGATATATCTGAGGTGGTTAATCAGTTATAAAGTAATAAATAATATTATTATCAGTACAAAATAAATATTAACAGCTTTTCTTTGGGGAATTCAAGTAATCAACTCTGAACTAATAATTTATTAAATGAAATTGACATTTGTAAAGTGGTAATTTTAATAACATTTAAAAAATCAAACTTGTAACTCTTGCTTGGAAAGTAATTTTTTAATACTAATTCAAAATCAAGTTTAACTCTTGTTTGTAAAGTAATAATTTAATACCACTACAGACTTTTATTTTATTAACTGTACGTGAATTATCGTCATGTGAAACACTAAAATATTTGAATTCTGTAGAATGTGACGTCACACTTAACTGTGATAAAGCTTGTATGAAGTGGTTATATGTCACTATTATTATTTGTATCGGACTTGTGTGTGGGCGTGTACGTGTATGAATACAGTAACACAAAAAAAAACCTTGCTGTAAACAAATAGCTTTGACACCTACTGGGGCTTCGCGTGGTTTGCAAATAAGTACCCTAACATACGAAGAAAATGAGAAAGGCTAGAAGAAAGTACCCACTTCTTGTAAGAATAATGAATGGGGAAATTAAAACTTTAAATTACCAACAGTAAGGATGAAACCCAAGTCGCAGATTTTAAACGTAAACTTTAGTAGTGCATAATGGTCTCATAGTACGAGTTTGATTAGATAATTCAATTCAAACAAAATTGATAAACACTTAAGTAACCTCCCGTCTAATTCTGTTTCAGTGAGTTGGTTTAGTAACACTGCATTTTTCTAGTAATTAAACTGACTAGTTTCTAAGTGGTAAGTAGTAACTTTCCTTTGTTAAAGGGAAGGGTCTTGTCCAGTAGCGTGCGGTGTTTGTTCTGATGCGGAAGCAAATGCACGAGAGGTGTATTATAAAATAAATTATGTACAGAATGGCCAATAAAGATAAAATTAATTACTTGTAGTCATGAATCATTCAAGAATAAATATTTCCAATTAAAGATAAAAACAAGGCATTCGGCCTACTTTATATATTTATTACATTTTTCATAGAAACTGTCAGTTTTTATTTACAAGTCCTTTTGGATTCTATTTGACAGGCCACAAAAAACACTCGATTTTTCTAAATAGTTTTAATAATGGACCATATTTCGTGCACAAATTTACCAATCCCACACTATTGCCTTGGTTAGAAGACTAGTGACACATCATGACCTCTAATTGTTAATAGCATACCACGTCGATCAGCATTTTTAAAATGTTTCTTCCTTTTTACTTTTGTATTGTATATTTCCACGTGTATATTATGTTGACTATTTAGTTTGAAATCAGTTTGTTATTTTTCAAACCTAGCAAAACCTAGAGTTAAATATATAACTGAAAGAATTTTCATGTCTTTTTAATTGTCTTATGATTACTTAAAAATTAATCAAATCTGCTTGAGTTCCATGTCCCATATTTACTGTTGCATAATAAACAGAAAAGCTTATGCAACTTGAGACAAGTAGTTAATCAAGATGTCTAATCATACTGGTTTACATTGAATTTTCGAACGCACAGCTTTGTTCTTCCAGTCAGGCTTAGTTAGAGTTGGCATTGCTCAACCATTTCTGTTGACTGTTTCTTTTCGGGCCCGGCATGGCCAGGTGGGTTAAGGCGTTCGACTCGTAATCTGAGGGTCGCGGGTTCGAATCCCCGTCGCACCAAACATGCTCGCCCTTTCAGCCGTGTTGGCGTTATAAGTTACGGTCAATCCCACTATTCGTTGGTAAGAAGAGTAGCCCAAGAGTTGGCGGTGGTTGGTGATAACTAGCTGTCTTCCCTCTAGTCTTACACTGCTAAATTAGGGACGGCTAGCGCAGATAGCCCTAGTGTAGCTTTGCACAAAACAAAAAGCTTTCTTTAACCCTAAAACTTTCTACCAAACTTATTTACTAATAAGCTTTCAATAATACAGTTACAATTTTTCGTATTATTTTTTGAATCTATATAAATCTGAAGTGACACTTCAGAAAAAAATGTACGCATAAAAAAATAATAGTATAATTTAATACGATGCCCAAAGCAGCTGCACATCTCGTGACCTCAGAGAGGTAATAAACAGCCATAAGCGTGAGGTGCAGGTCGTGAAAAAAATACAAGTTTCTAAATACCACAAGAAAATTAATCACAAATTATTTTTTTATTATTATATTTAATTTATTTATTGTACATTTTAATAATTTATAAAATAGTTATTACGAAACGCTAATTTATTTATAAATTATTTGTCACTTAACTTTTTTAGTGATTTTAAATCATTTAATATATAAACTCACTAAGTTCCAATTTTGCGTGTATTTTGAAGTAGTAATAATTGGTAATCATTTCCTTCATACCGTAGAAGAGGTCAATATAACATTCAAGACATGTTTGTTTTAAATAAAAGTATGGCCCCAGTGACTCAGCGGCATGTCTGCGGACTTACAATGCTAAAAACCGGGTTTCGATACCCGTGGTGGACAGAGCACATATAGTCCATTGTGTAGCTTTGTGCTTAATTCAAAATAATAATAATAATAATAATACAAGTATCAATTTAAATTTTTTATTCAGAAAATTATTAATAAAAGAAGAATTTTTATAGTTTATAGAATATATTATGTAACAAAAATGTTTTTAGTTAGAAATAAAGCCTTTAAATAGCAGAATAAAAACTAAAATCAACTCAAAAAAGGAAACCTTTTGTGAGTTCTTGTCCAGATTCTTCCAAACAGTGCTATCTCCCATACAAGGCGATCACTGATTATGTACTGTGTAGTAGAGTGCTTCCGTGTGAATCAGTTGCAAGTTCAGAACGCCATATTTAGCTGGTACTTAAAAATTATTATTTTTAAATATATATTGGGAAAGCACTGCTTCCCTTACTTCCATGGACCATACGTCTTTGGTCTTGTCCATTTCGGACCCCCCCCTAGTATAGCGGTATGTCTACGGATTTACAACGCTAAAATCAGGGGTTCGATTCCCTTCGGTGGGCTCAGCAGATAACCCGATGTGGCTTTGCTATAAGAAAAACACACACCATTTTCGGGTTGGCTTAGTTTGTGTAGGGCAAAGGTCTTAGTCATTTCCGGGTTTGTCTTCTTTGATTTGTAATATCAACCAGTTGATTTTGTGAGTTAGATTACAGTTTCATCTAGATGACCATGACTTGGGTGAAATGCTTGTTTTTTATATTTGTTGTACAGCACTAACTTTATATTATTCATATCTTCTTGGTTCTGTCGAATTTTAACATTTATTATTAACAGTTCACTTTGAGGTTATTATTATCCACTAGCGGTCCAGCGGAAAGTCAATGGTCTTGTAACGCCAAAATTCTAGTTTCGATATCCACGGTGGGCATAACACTGATGCCTTATTGTGTGGCTTTAAACTTCACAGCAAACCTACAAACATTCCTATTAACACATTATATTAACATTCATTGTTATGAATATACTCCTGATGACGTTTGTTCCCTGCTGAAGAAAGACATACTTTCCAAAAACGCTGGTAATAATGTTTTATATTTCTGTATTTAAATTTACAAGTATCTAATGTTATCTGATATGCACGTTTCAGTAAGGTTTCGTAGTGAAGGAAACGCAGCATGTGGCCTTTTATTATCTTCAAGAAAGGCACAATGGATAAGGGATCAAAGTGTCTGTGAAACTTCGCAACAGAAACATTCAAACGTTTTCATAACTTTGAGAGCAAGAGCTTGGTCGTAGAGGCCGCTCAGTCACAAATTGTTTCAAATTGAATACAGGTTGACCAGATTTACGTCAAACAAAAGCTGCTGCAGAGTGGATACAAGTTGATTAGAAGCATACCTTGCATACCTCTTGGTAGAATACATACACAAGAACTAGAAGCTGTTCAGATACAAATTATTGTAGGGTGGCCTTTAGATCATTAACACAGCTGGCTATAGACCTGGACAAGATACCTTATTGCTGTCAAGCCTGCGTGGCTACTGTTGATCATTAACACAGCTGGCTATAGACCTGGACAAGATACCTTATTGCTGTCAAGCCTGCGTGGCTACTGTTGATCATTAACACAGCTGGCTATAGACCTGGACAAGATACCTTATTGCTGTCAAGCCTGCGTGGCTACTGTTGATCATTAACACAGCTGGCTATAGACCTGGACAAGATACCTTATTGCTGTCAAGCCTGCATGGCTACTGTTGATCATTAACACAGCTGGCTATAGACCTGGACAAGATACCTTATTGCTGTCAAGCCTGCATGGCTACTGTTGATCATTAACACAGCTGGCTATAGACCTGGACAAGATACCTTATTGCTGTCAAGCCTGCGTGGCTACTGTTGATCATTAACACAGCTGGCTATAGACCTGGACAAGATACCTTATTGCTGTCAAGCCTGCATGGCTACTGTTGATCATTAACACAGCTGGCTATAGACCTGGACAAGATACCTTATTGCTGTCAAGCCTGCATGGCTACTGTTGATCATTAACACAGCTGGCTATAGACCTGGACAAGATACCTTATTGCTGTCAAGCCTGCATGGCTACTGTTGATCATTAACACAGCTGGCTATAGACCTGGACAAGATACCTTATTGCTGTCAAGCCTGCATGGCTACTGTTGATCATTAACACAGCTGGCTATAGACCTGGACAAGATACCTTATTGCTGTCAAGCCTGCATGGCTACTGTTGATCATTAACACAGCTGGCTATAGACCTGGACAAGATACCTTATTGCTGTCAAGCCTGCATGGCTACTGTTGATCATTAACACAGCTGGCTATAGACCTGGACAAGATACCTTATTGCTGTCAAGCCTGCATGGCTACTGTTGATCATTAACACAGCTGGCTATAGACCTGGACAAGATACCTTATTGCTGTCAAGCCTGCATGGCTACTGTTGATCATTAACACAGCTGGCTATAGACCTGGACAAGATACCTTATTGCTGTCAAGCCTGCATGGCTACTGTTGATCATTAACACAGCTGGCTATAGACCTGGACAAGATACCTTATTGCTGTCAAGCCTGCATGGCTACTGTTGATCATTAACACAGCTGGCTATAGACCTGGACAAGATACCTTATTGCTGTCAAGCCTGCATGGCTACTGTTGATCATTAACACAGCTGGCTATAGACCTGGACAAGATACCTTATTGCTGTCAAGCCTGCGTGGCTACTGTTGATCATTAACACAGCTGGCTATAGACCTGGACAAGATACCTTATTGCTGTCAAGCCTGCGTGGCTACTGTTGATCATTAACACAGCTGGCTATAGACCTGGACAAGGTACCTTATTGCTGTCAAGCCTGCGTGGCTACTGTTGATCATTAACACAGCTGGCTATAGACCTGGACAAGGTACCTTATTGCTGTCAAGCCTGCGTGGCTACTGTTGATCATTAACACAGCTGGCTATAGACCTGGACAAGGTACCTTATTGCTGTCAAGCCTGCGTGGCTACTGTTGATCATTAACACAGCTGGCTATAGACCTGGACAAGGTACCTTATTGCTGTCAAGCCTGCGTGGCTACTGTTGATCATTAACACAGCTGGCTATAGACCTGGACAAGGTACCTTATTGCTGTCAAGCCTGCGTGGCTACTGTTGATCATTAACACAGCTGGCTATAGACCTGGACAAGGTACCTTATTGCTGTCAAGCCTGCGTGGCTACTGTTGATCATTAACACAGCTGGCTATAGACCTGGACAAGATACCTTATTGCTGTCAAGCCTGCGTGGCTACTGTTGATCATTAACACAGCTGGCTATAGACCTGGACAAGGTACCTTATTGCTGTCAAGCCTGCGTGGCTACTGTTGATCATTAACACAGCTGGCTATAGACCTGGACAAGGTGCCTTATTGCTGTCAACCCTGGACAAGGTATATTACTGGTGTTAGTCCTCCAGGATAGCTGTTACTTGACGGTACGACTCCCATCTCAGCTTTCCTACTGAGTTAAAAGGTCAAAGCAGCATGCAAATGGTCCAGTTAAGGTTATTATATCAGTCAATCAATGATGTAAGTTACTATATCAACACCACAGTACTTCCCCTGTGTGTCAAGATCATAAGGCTTCATTAAAAGACATGTGGACGAATGTTTTGTTCACAAATTAGTCGTACTTGACATTACAGCCAGATAGGAAATGTGTGTGCTCACGTGGAGAGTGTTCAGAGCAAACTCTACCGTCAGTTTCACGAACTACAGATTGTAAAGGTGTCATTAAGTGCAGAGTGCATTCGGTGTCTCATTGTAAAAGTTCTGTCACGTAACAAGTTTTTCCTATGGTGTTGTTTTTGCGACAAATGAACACCATGTTAGTCTAGTCGGGTCAGTATAAATGAACACACTACAGACCTTGGTGAATGTTATGGCAAGACGCAGATCATCATGCCCTTGGAAGAACGGACGTGTCAAGCACGTGACCGGATTTAAAATTTGCAGAACAATCTAGATGGTCCAGGAAGACCCTTGGCACCACGTGACTCGCTTCCAAGCAGTTTTGATGGATTTGAAGAATCTCTGCAAGGAAGTCTCGTATTGTTCTAGGACCTCACTGATCCACTTTAAACTTATTTCATTGACGTGCATCATGTATTAGTACCAGAGGTGATTCAGTGTATTAGTAGCTTAAATTTTTAAAGCTTCTAGTACTAACTGAAACGTTGATAAATAGAACTCTGATATGTATATTTGCATATGAAATCACGTGACGGGTTACCTGTTACTTGTTTTGCATAAATATGAAGTCTGGAATATTACAATTACTTAGTGGTTGTGCCCTGGATGTAGCAGGAATCCTATAGAACTCTGACTATACTTCCAAAGATTTGAGTGGTGTTGATTTTGTATTTTAAAGGCATGCATCTTGCAGGGTACTGAAGTGGTTGTCCTTTAATTGTAAAGATGTCGCTGAAGGTTTGGTACGGGGACAATATAGATGAGGTAATCCTGTATGCTGAATCAGTGAACTGGATAGAAAAGCTTTATCACATATGTTTGTTTTCTGCACGTTTTTATAGAGTGGAGCTACCAGATATCGTAAAGTTACACAAGGATTTGCTATGTTAGCCGTCCATAATTTAGATTGGTTTGGTTTGGTTTGAATTTAGCGCAAAGCTACACGAGGGCTATCTGTACTAGCTGCCCGTAATTTAGCAGTGTAAGACCTAGAGGGAAGGCAGCTAGTCATCACCACTTTCCGCCAACTCTTGGCCTACTATTTTACCAACGAATAGTGTGATTGACCGTAACATTATAACGTTCCTACGGCGGAAAGAGCGAGCATGTTTGGTGTGACGGGGAAAATATATACCTAATCGTTCGCGACAGGATTCGAACCTGCAATCAGACGCCTTATCCATTAGGCCACGCAGACTGTTTGATTGTATGTAAGTACAGAGAGAAGTGGCTGTTTTGTGTGTGTGTGTGTGTTTCGAGCAAAACTACACAAGGGTTATCTGCACTAGTTGTCTCCAATTTAGCAGTGGTAGAAAGAAGGAAGACTGCTACTCAACATAATAAATTGCCATCTCTTGGGCTACTCTTTTATTAACGAATAGTGGGGTTGATCGTCACATTATAACGCTCCCACGGCTGAAAAGTGACGGGGATTTAGAGTGAAGCGTCATAACCTTCAGGCCATATCAGCCATGGAAATGGCACGGGTCCGCCAGGAGGAGCCTGAATACGGCTAGAGCGTACGATACTAAACGTAATTAATCTCTCTGGCTGAGGGGCTGCTTTGTGGTACATTTACACAATCACAACTTTGATATAAAAATTGGTATGCTAACCAAATATACCTAGCACATTCATACTTAAGAAACTTACTCAACAAATTGTGTTAAAAATAGAGTAAAATATGTTGTTTGACTCACGAAGTTGACGCGTAAAGTTTAACGTTGTAACACACGTATTAGGCGTTACAGGGGTGGGAATAGGGGTGTTATACCCTTGACCCCACAGATTTATTGTAGAGGGTGGCATCTACTTAACATTTCCGAATAACGTTTGGACCACAGGTGAAACCGTTATGAAGTGACTGAATGAAACCTAAATGTTGAAGTCGTTGCTAGGGGTAAAAGTTACAAGATCAGAAACGAAGTTAGCAGTTGTAAACATATTGTAGCAATGTAGCTACAGTAATATCGAGGCCTAGCCTCAAGTTAAAAATTTAAATTTAAAAGTGTATTGACGTCCATTGCATATAAATCATATTTTGGTGAACAAGTATATGGCTTTAAATTTTTTTCTGTGGGGAGGACATACACCTTTTTTGTAAAATGTATAATTCGCCCTTTCAGCCTTGAGATTTAAGTGTACAATCAATCTCACAGTTCCTTGGTAAAAAAAGCATCCCAAGAGTTGGCGGTGTGTGGTGTTGACTAGCTGCCTTCCTTCTAGTCTATCACTGCTAAATTAGAAACGGGTAGCGAAGATTGGCCTCGTGTAGTTTTGTGTAAAATTTATAATAACAGAAAAAGAGCTTGAGAATCCATATGTACGTACATCCATCAACTGGAACAAAAGTTGATATGCCAGTCGAGATGTATATTAGCGTGTAATTGTACATTAGAGAAATAAGTTAATATAGCCACAGTTTGGACACAGCGGCTTTCTTTCACACTATGATTTTGACATTGATGTCCGTAATTCTCTGGTGAGTGATATTTTAATTTTCTGATCATTAGGGTAATGTCAAAAGTTGTTTTTCTCAGTCTATAACTTAATTAAAAAACGACTTCTAGCCTAATAAATAAATGTGTATTTGATGACGAATGGGAGATACCGAAAATAAATTCACTTTGGTTATTATTGAGTGAAACGTGCTGTTAAAACAAACGTATTTCATGTTCAGTCGTGTTTAATAAATTAACAAGAGAAATAAGTAGTGATCACTAGAACATTTCTTAAACAGCGAAAGTAATTAAACATTTTCAATTCTGTGTCGCCCCCCCTCACTAGTACAGCGGTAAGTCTGCGGATTTACAACGCTAAAATCAGGGGTTCGATTCACCTCGGTGGACTCAGCATATAGCCCGATGTGGCTTTGCTGTAAGAAAAACACAAGAAAACACAAACACAATTGTCATTGAAATAAATCGAGATAACTGAACTTCTCTCCTCACTGGCATAAGTCAGTTATATGAGGCCTTTTTTCCTTATTCATATGGATGTGATGTAAGTTTCAAGAGCGCGAACTGTTTTACTATTATAAGGACTCTAGTGAAACCAGAGAACGTCCTATAATTATTATGTTAACCACACTAATCTGCCGTGTTAACTGCTGACGAGGCCTTTTGCCTAATATCAGCATTACCAGAGATGTATTTAAGAGTCCTCACTAGGGGGCCTCATAATCACACACGCTACAAAATAGACAAATACGAAAATTAAATAACACTAATACATAAAAAATGGACTTCATTAATGTTATGTTTATATCAAAGGACTCACAATAATATAACAAACAACTTTAGAAGCAAAAAACATTCGTATTATTACTAATAATCAAAACACATTTCCTTTGTTATGTATGTACCTATTAAAAGACAATATCCACTGAACGTTTTTAGCTAAGCAAAATTTTTCTAACAGTCATAATACATGGTAAACTTCCATTTTTGTGTAAACTGTCATGAAAACCTCTTACAATAATTTGTTTCTTCAGATTAAATGATATTACATTTCGATAAGTGATAAAATAATATCAAAAACTAATGCCACAAAGGTTGACACATTGGACACGGGCAACATAAATGTCTCGTCGTTTTCGTTTCTTTACCACATGCTCTGCATAAACTGGTATCTTGTTTTTGTATATAAACAAGTTTATTGTTCGTAATTAAGACATTGTGATAAAATAAATAATCCATATCAACAAAAACAAGCCCCTGAAATGGGTGATAAATATATTTATGTTTATTTTCCAGTTAGTATCTGTCAAGATATCTTTCCATAAAGTAATCTCCCGCTGGGATTGTAAGTCTACAGATTTACAACACTAAATTAGGGTTTCGAATCTTTTCGATGAACAACAGCAGATTATCCGATGTGGCTTGCTGTAAAAAAACAAAACATTCCAAGCAGTAATTTCTTCCGTAACAGAAGTAGAAAGCTTGTGTAATAAATTAGTTTGTTTTTAAACTGGTAGATCGTTCAAACGAATAGCATATTCACCATCAGAATCGAACACATCCAAAGTAGAATGCGCCTGATATGCAGTTTTAGGGAATCTCTCTTTTCACTAAGTCTTCCATTCTTGTAGAACAGCAGTGTATAATATTTTGTAGTACTGATAAACTTGTAGCACACTTTCAGATACATCCTGACATAACTCGATTATGGTTTTCAAAGGAAATCCACAAAGGACGAATTCGTAAGGTAAGTCCCTTAAGCGAATTTAAACCGGCACGGATAAAATTATTTTAAAAGATATACTCAACCCTGGAGTAAAGAACAAAACTTGTTTGTTTGTTTTAATTTCGCGTAAAGCTACACGAGGGCTATCTGCAATAGCGGTTTCTAATTTAGCAGTGTAAGACTAGAGGGAAAGCAGCTAGTCATCACCACCTGCCGCCAACTCTTGGGCTACTTTTTTTTTACCAACGAATGGGGGGGACTAACCATCACATAACGCCTCCATGGCTGAAAGTGTGAACATATTTGGTGTGACGGGAATTTGAATCCGCGACCCTCAGATTTCGAGTCGAGTGCCCTAACCATCTGCCCAAGCAGAGCCTTTGGAACAAGGACATTGAAAAACAGTCGTTGTCGGAAAATAACTTCACTACTATTTGGAAAGATTTGAGGACAGTTAGTGAGCAATTTATGTGGCTTTATTACTTCACAAAAAATGTAGGAACATTAACCAGGTGTCGAGGAAGAATGGTATAATACCACACATGAAACCCGAGATTCAAATCACCATATTGGTCCAGAAGATGAGAAAAGAGGATGGACAGAGAGAAATTTGTAGTTATCGGCCAATCGGAAGAACCATTTCTATCTAAGCACAGCCTTCTTCGTCCTGGTGTCAGTTAAACGACTTAAACCACTTTTATAGTATGACGAAATCAAAACTTTAATAACCACTTTATGTACATCACAATCTCATGTAAACTATAAAATATTATGTTCATTTGTCAGATACACTCTATAAATTTGCACGCGCTGCAGTTGGATGTTTTTCTTAATTATTTAAACAAAATAAAATCTTAGTATTACTGTTTTCAAGACAATTAATAAACGAAGTAAACAAAACTTTCGAGAGGTGGATATCGGTAGGTTCGTCTTAGAGTATGGGTAGGTGTCCATTCTAGTGTTTCTAAAATACACGCAAACCAAAACACGGTGTCCGTCGTGTGTGGTAGTGTTTGTTCTTTAAACGCACACAAACCTGAACACGTTCTGTTATGTGCAGTGGTAGAACCTAAAATACACAAACCAAAACATGTTATGTATTGCGTGTAACGTTTGTACCTATAAAATACACACAAAATATGGTAACTACTGTGTGTAGTGTTTGTAAATGAAATGTACACAAACCAAAACACGATGTGTACCGTGCGTAGTTGTTGAACCTAAATTGCTCGCATACTAAAACGTGCATAACAACATTATTGCTATAGTATAATGTGCTACACTGTGTTCTCAACAGCAGACACACGGTAACTAGTAGCGAATTCTACCTTTTATTTAAACGGTTGTTAACTAATACATATTTAGAAGTAATGTTTTGCTGTTTGCCTATATTTACCAAATTTACCGCAATGGGGCTTTTCTCTTTATCCATCGCGGGTAATCGAATCCCGGAATTTGGCGTTGTAGGACGTAAACCATATCGTTGTCTCACCGTGAGACAATTATTTATTTACTACAGTTAATGAAGATAAAAATAAGACAACTTGTATTAACATTTCCATTACTGCTCTACTTTGGTAAGTTTCGTGTATAAACAACGCATTTCTTGAATATTTAATGTTATTCTGCCCTTTCTAACGTATTGATTTAAATTTGGTATGATCCAATCGCTTTCATTGAACATATTATCTATATATCATTTTCAAGCGACTTCCTCTGATTGTTCTTTTCCTTTCGCACACGCCTTGGGTGTTACCCTATTATGAGCTCGTATCGCATAGTTTGATCATTTAGTAATGAAACTCAAATATAAAGAAGTAAAAATACGGTCGCTTGGAGAAATACATAGACCAGAACTTTTTACATATCCATATCCGTAACATTTTAACCTTGGTTGCGGATATAGTGTCAGGAGTTAGGTAGTTATTTTTAGTGTTTCCTTTTTTATTATTTTCATAAATGTGTCACCTCAAACAAGCTAACGTTAAGTGAATAAAACCACAGTTTTAAGTATTCCCGCATGGGGTAGTTCGTTGCGTTTTTGTTCTATCGGGGAAATTCGGCGCCAACGCTGACAGACTTAACGTTACACACAAATTCTTTATGTATGTGATTAAATTAATTTACTGTCGTCGTTTTACTTAAATTCGAGGTGAATGGACGTCACGTGTCTTTTTCATAATAATTGTAAGAAAACCTAAAATATTGAGGGTTAACATTATAAAACTAATATCCTGAGTGTAATAACAGGAAGTTGGAATAGTAAGGGTTAAGAAAAGGAAGCTGAAAATTTTCTCAATTCTCAGTGTTTCACTGAGCGTTAAGAAAACGGAACTAAGTGAAGATTAACAAAATGAAACTGGAATAGTTAGGGTTAAGAAAAGTAAAGTGGAATACTAATGGTTCAGAAAACTAATATTGAAGGTCAGTAAAAGGAAACTGAAATAGTTAGGGTTAAGAAATGGAAACTGAAACATTAAAGTTAAATTTACCAATTTTTTTTTTTAAACCTTATTCTTTCTGTCCATTCGACTTTCAAATTTGATTTTAAGTAAACATCTTGTTTTTTGTTTTATCAGGATCTCCAAACCATGGCGATTGGTACCTCCGTCCCTCATCTTTACCAATCTGATGGCAATTGTTGTGATGGTTGCAGCCGTATTGCTAAAGCAAGGGATGTCGCACTTTTGTGATCAGATGGAGAAGTCTGTGGTTGGAAGGTAAGCTCGAATGATGTTAAGTATGGCAGCCATTCTCGCTGGATGTAGTTGAGATTTCAGTTCTTTATAAACAGCTGCAAATGTCTGAGGAGGATGAAAAGTAATGAATCCGTAGGTTAAATTGGCATCTTTTGAATGAATGTTATAAAAGAGTGTTGCACCACATGTTGCGAGGTTAAGTGATAGAATGATCTAAGTGTTGGTAGCTTTTTAGGCTTATCAGCGACTTAGTTCGTAATTGGAGGACTTGATGAAATACTGTGGTCATGAACATTTGATACGGAACGGAAGATAATAGACAGCCACCCCCAGTAAAAGCTTAATATAACAGACACAAAAATGTAACATAGTTTTCATAAAGTGACATATGTAGTATTGATAACTAGCAAGTGATAAAAGAAACAATGGAGCTCTACCGTATGCATTTGAATAAAAAAAAATCATTATACTGTGATCCTAAAATTCACTTAGAAAGTGATCACTGGAGTTTAGTGTGATGTTTAACGTTTTCAACTTGCAACGTGTTTCATGTGCACATCGGTCAATTTATCAGGTTACATGTTCTTAGGTTTCAGGTTTAGCAGTCTATAATTTTAAACCACTGAACAAAGGAAAGGAAGCTAATCAGCAGCAACTGCCATCGTAATGACTTTACCCAGCTTTGAACCGGAAAATGGAAGTGACTGTTGCTCTTATAATGCTTTCACTTGTGAACGCTCGGAGCTTGTTCCGTGGAATAGCTGTGCAAACTCTGAACCATCCAACACGCAGCCCAGCACGGTAATCATAACTCATGCTCGACTTTGAGGTTTAATTAGTATTTAATAAAATATCGTGAACTGACTCGAACCGAGTTCACATTTATTGTTTGGTACTAGTTGAAGAAATATAAGAATCTTTGTTTGGAAGGTTAATATCAGGTGAACAGAAGGCCACTATTATAGTAGATAAATAACCACATGACTAGAGAAAAAATATAGTGAATTAACACAAACCAAGATTAAATTTTACCAAAAAGAAAAAAAAAACAAACAAACTCGTAAATAATATTTATTTTTGCTGAGCAGGTTTTCTGGAACTTTATAGTCTCGGACTACAGAAGTGACTAAACCAGCTGACAACTTTCAGTCGGTGACTTAGTAGTTCATTGGTTTCAGTTAACGACTATAGAGGTGATTGTACCATTTGATCAATTACAGTCAATGACAACACTATAGAGGTGACTGTACCGGTTGATCAGTGTTCGATATAAAAGATTATTCAGTTTAAGGTTTATTAAACAAAGTTTTATTTGCAAATTATACCAGTGACTTTAAAATACCACTGATTGGATGAGCAACATTCAGTAGTTATGTTTAATCACAGTGACAATTCCGTGGCGATTTGAAACTTATGCACCATAAGGTTCTTTATTTAATGTGGTAGTATAATTCTAATGATAACTACTAGGGAGAATGGTCGTCAAACATTTTTCATATTCAGAAAGGTAATTTAGGCTTAACTTGATGTATAAAGGTTATTATCTGATTAGATATGAGAGAAACAGAATATATGAAGGCGGTGTGAAGCTTAAATGAATGGCGAGTCAGTATTTTTAACCGTCATCTTAATACCTGGTTACTACTAAATTAATTTTGGAAGTTTTATCTATTTTATAATGGGTCATTGTTTTCGATCAAAAACTCGAACAAAGTTGGGTAACTGGTAAACCTACTGAACTAACAGGGATACGATTCGTAGAGGGTGCTGTCCCTGTGAGAAGGATTCTTATCAAGACAGTCGTGTACAAATCGTGAAGGGGTGTATACAAAACTGAACTTCTAATGCCACAAACATTTACAGAATATGTATTTATATATCTTGGCATATGAACTCAACCATTATAAGTATTTTTTTCCTCTTGATTTTCGCTAAAATTTAAAATTCATCCGTTTTAAAAACCTCTATTGATTATCTAATTTATTTATATTTTAAATTTTAAGATGCCTTTTGGTTGTAAGCACGTTTTTTTTTATTTTTATTTTTTTTTCATTTTAAAATCGAAAAATTATCTTCCATGATTAATGTATGCAGTTTCAATAAAAAGCACAAAACTTTTCTCGGCAGATTTGTTAAACTTTCTAGCGCTACAATTTCCTTGGATTATTAATATTTAAAACTCGCAAGGAAATTTTATTTTAATAGCCTTATCTAAGTTGTTGCAGACGCCTCTGAGCAAAGAGAAGTTTCCACTCAGGCTCGTCAGGCACAGATCGATTTGAAATGTCGACCTCGCGACGACATGTTTCACTGCACTTTTGTGTGAGATAAGTTTATGCATACATATGTTAAATGCGCTTCGCCTTCTTTACCACAAAATACGTAGTTTTATATACAACAATGCAGAGAAAAATAGGCAGTGTTTTATTTATAGTCATTTAAAAATGCAGACGTATAATAATGATACTCTTGCTTATATGATACTCGAAAAAAAAAATTATTACGCGATGTGCAGACCCTGACTTCGCGAAATTTTTATCTTGTGTATAGGTAGATTTGAAATAGGAGTCACGATTTTTCCCCTTTCGCCTCCATTTTCTGTCAGGGAGAACTTTATTTTTCCCCATTCGAATGTGTAAAGAAAAATTGAGGAGCTGAATTCGCTGCGCATAGTGGAGCAAAACAAAGATGAAGAGATGACACGCAGAAACGGTTCTGCGTATCAGTTTTTCAAGTGTCTAACGAGTATTCAAGCGAAACATTGCCATATGTGGCCAAAAAGTGAGAGAAACTTCGTAGAATGAACGAAGAATACGTGACGGGTATTTTGGTTTAAAACACATTTTAGTCAATTTAAAAGTTTAAGATGTTTATTGTAAAATCAGAAGATATAACTAAGCTGACGCACTGCTTGCGTCTCTCTGCTCGCTCACTCCGTGTTAACGCCAACAACTTCTTCTTTCCTGATGTGATTCTGCGAACTTTGGTGGATGTGATGCTGGACCTTTTCATCATTCTTCGTTGTCTCCCTGGCCGGTAACTGTTCTCAGTTTCTCTTGACGCTCCTCAATCAAATTCAGTAAACTGTCGAATTCCAGGTAATTTGTGACCATCGCGTGGGTTGAACAACTTACACTCCACTTCAGCCCAATCATCTTTTCCCGTAATCAGTTCGTTAATTTATTCTTGCCTTGTGTGGGGTGAAGAGAAACTGTAGTTTCTGACCGCCCCTGGTTATTTTTCGTTCCACCAGAACGAAATAATAATTTAACCAAAATTCCTACCTAGATCTGTGTGTGAGGACAGATGTAACTGGGACTGCTCAGAAAATTTTTCTGTTCACCCCGCTCAAGACAATTGGTAAAACTCACTACCCAGGGAAAAAAGAAAAAAAAAAATTGTTTCATTAACTTGAATTTGAAAGATTGCTGGCAAGCGGGCATCCATAGAAAATCCGACAAGATACTGATTGGATAAATGTTCTTGAACACGCAGGGTGCAGTGTGACGACATGAATACGTCACACGCGAATCTAATTGTTTTTCATGAATTACAGAGTTGCAAAGTGACGAATAGCGAGAAGGGTGTAATTCACTAATGGCCACCATGCACTGTCACAATCCCCTATCAATTGCTGGCACCCCAAGTGAGCACTGGCGCCACGGGTAATCGGCTAGTGTATAATAACACCAAAATGACTACGTAGTACTGTTATATTCATAGGAAATAATGCTTTATGCATATGTACTAAATGATGTAAAACCTATAAGAAGAAAAAATATATCTTTTTGTTGTTGTTTTTACTTACAAACTATTTGAGAAAAAGTAATTCCTGTGTATTTGATTTCTTAGCCATCCAGGCCCGGTATGGCCAGGTGGGTTAAGGCATTCGACTCGTAATCTTAGGGTCGCAGGTTCGAATCCCGTCGCACCAAACATGCTCGCTCTTTCAGCCGTGGGGGCGTTATAGGTGACGGTCAATCTCACTACTCGTTAATAAAAGAGTAGTCCAAGAGTTGGCAGTGGGTGGTGATGACTAGCTGCCTCTCCCTTGGTCTTACACTACTAAATGAGGGACGGCTAGCGGATATAGCTCTTGAGTAGCTTTGCGCGAAATTCAAAACAAACAAACAAATCTTAGCCATCCTATAATTGAAATGATTAATCATTTTGTTTAAAAAATCTGAAAACTGAGTCTAATAATTTAAAAATTCCTTAAATGTTTAAAACTATATAGTATACAGATCCACCAGACTACGATATCTATTGTTTAATTGGGTTCATTTGACTCCCCTTCAGATGATTTGTTGTTTAACTTCAATAGACTGTATCAAGTCGTTAGGTTATTATACTCATGTGATTAGTTAATTACTACAATAATTCTTTTAAATGTCTGTCTCGCTGTGGGACAGTAATAAGTTTACAGACTTGCAACGTTGAAAAGTGATGGTTCGATTCCCCTCTGCTGACATAGTAGACAGTCCAACGTAGCTTTACTCTGATATAAAAAAAAAACAACAACAACAAAAACAAGCAAACACTGTAGTCTCTCCTTTACAATGAAAACAAATTGTCAGAGTTTATTAATAACACGACATTGAAATTTGTTTATAATTTAGCACAAAACTAAACTGGTCACGTGTGATTTCACAACTTTTGACCAATCACTCAGATTAAATTCCATATTATTAATCCACGCTTTCCCCTTAATTATTATGGTCCCCTTGACAGAATTTCATTACTGATGAATTAATTCATACTGCATGAATCTGAACACAAATACAAAGAACGTGGTTGGCTACTTTGTGGGGACTTAAAATGTCCTTTGTTATGTTTTGGGGTCAACAATTCGGTCATATAAAGTGTATATAACCTGAAAATGACCTAATAAGGTCGAAACGTTGTTCTGTATTTTATTTTAATTAAAGTTTCAATACCCACACCAGCTGTCTTTAGAATATATTGTGTAGCTTAACATTGTTGATATTCAACCATTTGAAAAAAGGTAAATATCCAATTAGCACAATACAAAAACCAGTCTTTCACGGCGATTCTAAAACCTTTCAACTGATAAAATAAACTGTTTGAAAATGCCAAAACTGCATTCAAAATTCACCATTGCTCTGGTTCAGAACAATTCGAAAGTGTCTCTACTCCAAGCAAGAGTCCTACCTAAACACGACAAAATGGTATACAACTATCCCATGAAACAATGCATAGCTTCAAGGGAGCAGACCACCATAAAAGTAACACCTAGGGTTAAATTTAGCACAAAATTTTTACCGTACTGAGGTGGCCTGGCATGGCCAGGTGGTTTGAGCAATCGACTCGCTATCTGAGGGCCACGGGTTCGAACCCCCATTACATGAAACATGCTTGTCTTATCAACCGTGGGTGGCGTCATTATGTGACGGTTAATCCCACTGTTAATTGGTAAAATAGTAGCCCAAAAGTTGACGGTGGGTGGCAATGACTAACGGTCTTACCCTGCTAAATTAGGGACGGTAGCGCAGATAGTCCTCGTGTAGCTTTTCGCGAATTTTAAACAAATGACGGTGTACTCTGCAGATAGACGCATATGGCTTTGGTATAAGTGGAACAACAAACACTTCATGCCTCTAGAATTACCAAATCACCACAGACCGCCGTATTATACACGGTGCAACTTAAAGAGTATTAGAAACTTTTGATTTCTTTTTTACCACAACTTACAGATAAAATAAATTGTTTCATAGCCTAAAACTAGGTACTTCTTTTGTTCCAAGACTTAACGTCAAGTTTTATTATATATATAAATTAAACCGCACTACTTTCGATTAATACGGAGATCGTAAGTTCTCTTTCAACACCACAAAAGTTTTGTGTGCCAAGGTCGTGCTTAGCCTAGTGCGAAATGTAAAATTGAGGGTTCATGATTCGCGTTCTGTTGCAATAATAAAAAAAAGTGTTCCACACTTTAGGGCTGTGGGTCAGCTATATATATATATATATATATATATATATATATATCCAGTTAAATCACACTTTTCATTCCAAAAGCGAATAGTCCAAGTTCTTGCGATAGGTGCTGTTCACAAGTTGTCTAGTATTATTTCAAAATTGGAGACATGCGCAAATAAGACATGTGTAACCTGACGCGAAAATGCTTAACTGAAAACAATGTGTAGTACATCTCGTGTTCCCGACAAGAGTGAGGGTAAAGTCGGTAGTAGCATTCGAAAGGTTTTCAAATGATGCTAAATATTTTAGTGAAGTTATTTTTTTAAACAATCTACGGTTTTCACACGAATATTTACTTTACTATCAACACATTAAATTACTCTTATCAGTACTGGTTTATCTAAGAATCACGAATTACAATCGGGTTAGTGTTTTTTTTGTTGTTGTTTTTTTCAACGATTAAACATGTAACACCTTTTTTTTTTTTAAATCGAATATGCTTTCAGCTTGATTTTAAAGACAAATTGCGAACTGAAGAATCAAGACTAGTCAATCATCGTGGTGCATCACGGTAGGACATTAAACTGTTCCACTTATTCTGTAGCCGAGATTGAAAGAATATAACAGAAGGGTGTTGTTATAAGCGAGGAAAAATGACAGAAAACAACCAACGCCCTAAACCACTAAACCTTACCTGCTACTTGATCAAACGCCGAGATATTTTCTCGGCAACCCTGTTAATATACTGTAATGAACTAAAATTACAGCTACAGATTTATTTATTTATTCACACAGTCAGTTTGTTTTTATATGAATAATAAACAGAGGCCGTCGCACTAAGAGTAGCGCGAACACTTCGCCCAGAAGTGAACAATGATCTATTAGATTTGATGTTACACTGCATATGGAGATCAGGCTTAAAGAAATTTTGGTTGTAAATTTCAAAACTAACATTTGAAATGATGTGATCTGAATTATCTGTTGTGAATTGAGCATCTGAGTTAGTAGGAGACACTGATCAAATCTGGATTTTTTTTTTTTAATATTTAAGGGAAGCTTGTTTCTTATAGAAATAAAATGGTAGCTAGAAGTGAAAGCTACGTTCGCTGTAGAGCAGCTAGAAGTGAAAGCTACGTTTGCTGACAAAGAGTTTCAGAGATAAAATTAAATACAAATATTACAGATTTTAGATGATTAAATTACTGGTATGGGAGGAGACTTGGAGACCAAGAAGGTATTTGAAATAGAAAATTAAAACATCAAAGAGGTTGACGGATTGTGTAAAACTCAACAGTGTGAATGTCTTTAAATACATTAAGGGTTTAAACAATGTTAGAATGAGGGTATGACTCTTGAGCGATGATAAGGGAAGGCTAATTGATTTGGTTTGAATTTCGCGCAAAGCTACATGAGGGCTATCTGCGCTAGCCGTTCCTAATTTAGCAGTGTAAGACTAGAGGGAAGGCAGCTATTCATCACCGCCTACCGGCTACTCTTTTACCAACGAATAGTGGGATTGCCTGTAACATTATAACGCCCCCAAGGCTGAAAGGGCGAGCATATTTGGTGCGACTGGGATTCGAAACCGCGACCTTCGAATGATGACTCGAACACCTTAATCCACCTGGCCTAATCCATGCAGGGCCTAGGAAGGCTAATATCTGAGGGTTATGATATGATTGGGTTATTAAATTCAGTTTTTCTTTGGTTTTTACTAATGTGGGTTTAAACAGTATTTATCATCTACAGCAGTTGATAAATGGTAAGAAGGTTGGGCAGTTTGACTGTATTGATCCTGAGTGTGTTAAGGAAAATTGGAAAGTTTTTAAATTATAATTATAATGCTCCTGGACCAGATAATATTTCCTCAAGGGTTTTGAAGGAGCCATTTGCTAGTATTATTTGTAAGTTCTTGGATAGTGGACAAGTGTCAAAGATTTGGAAGTCGGAAGCTAGTCGTTTTTTTATGAAAGTAGTAAGAATTGTCCCAGTACACACATGCCTAGCAGTCGTACATTAGTCATGGGAACTGTTTTCGAAAGTCATTTAAAGGAATTTTAGAAATTTATTGGATACTCAGTATGGTTTCACTCTACATTTTTTTTAATATTACTTTTTAAATATATATTTAGGGTTAGGGTGTAGACCTGATTGGTCGGTATGGTTTCACTTTTGACATTATTTAAAAATATTACTGTTTAAATATAGGATTAGGGTGTAGATGAAGTGTATCTGGATTTTCAGAAATCCTTTGACAGGATGCTATATAAAAGATTTGTAAAACAATTATCTTTGTAGGTGTGGTAACATTAATCCAGTTTTAGTAAACTTCATTTGTAACAACCCCTTCCTTCTATCCAATAAGTTATCCACAAGTGGGATACCTCAGGTGTCAGTCTTGGGACCTTTGCCCTTTTTTGTTTACATCAGTGACGTAGATAAAGGAGTTGCCAATAAATTATTTATATTTAATGATTATATCAAGTGTCTTTTGGTTTTGTTAGCTGTAAGAGGATGTTGCTGGTTTACAAAAGGATTTCGGTTATTTAGTGAGTTGGACAAATAAATGGCAGATGGATTTTAATTACAATACATGCAAGATAATACATGCGTATTATCATAGCTTGAATTATAAATATAATTTGAATGGGAAGAACCATAACAGTGTCGTGAAAGAATGGGACCTGGGTAAAATGGTTGATCAGTCTCTTAAGTGGTATCCTGTTGCTTGTGGTATGGCAAATGAGATTTGAGGTTTTATCCACAAATATTGAATACAATACTGAAGACGTTTTAATTTCACTGGTTGGGCCACGTTTAAAATACTGTGTTAATATGAATCAAAAACAGACACATAAATAATACTATGATGAACTTCCGCTTCTAAAATTAACTAAATAGAATACCGCTGTACTTAAATAGTTTAGATAAGAACAGTGGCAGTAAACTGAAACAGTCGTGAATATCCAACAGTCTTATGCTTTGCTTTGCCATCTGGTTACAGAGTCTGTAACCAACTGAAGTTTTTAGGTATGCAGATGAAGTCACTTGTGAAATACAAGGAGCAAGGATATTTTGAGCATGTTAATTTATTTGCAACACGCCGATTTTCATCATCTACTCTGAAATACTTCCCCTAATTTTTCGTTGCTGATAGAGGGCCTTCTTGTTCCCGGTCGCTGTAGTACACTACCAGTTTCAAAGGGTTTCTTCATCCATTCCCGGTTAGTTGTGTTTAGTGGTGTTTTTTTTTCTTTTTTTTTTCTTTCTTTCTCTCCTGTATTTGGTCACAGTCAACGATTTGTTCTCTGTAGGCCAAACGACGGATTGATCATTTTACGGAATAACACTACTTACCGGAATGAAATAACAACATGACAAGAAAGTTTGAGAGGATGATCAGATTAGGTTAGTTTGGTGATGAATCCACAAAACCTATAGAAATATCAATCCATAAGCTGTCAGATATTTCCGGTAAAAACTTGTACCTACAGCTAGGCCTAACATGGCCAGGTGGGTTAAGGCGTTCGACTCGTAATCTGAGGGACGCGGGTTCGAATCTCTGTCGCACCAAACATATCGCCCTTTCAGCAGTGTGGAGCTTATAATGTGACGATCAATCCCACTATTCATTGGTAAAAGAGTAGCCCAAGAGTTGGCGGTGAGTGGTGATGACTAGCTTCTCTCCCTCTAGTCTTACTCTACTAAATTAGTGACGACTAGCACAGATAGCCCTCGTGTAGCTTTGCGCGAAAAAAAAAGCAAAACAACAAAAAACCTACAACTGAATTCTAATTCCTTTCATTTGCACGAATTCAGGTTTGAATAAAAGTATTTAAACCGAATAATACCATAAGCTTGTGACAGTGGATACTTATGTGGGAATTTTTGTGTATTCAGTCTTACTCTATTTCTGTACGCTTTGGTATTTCCATCATTTTGTTGTTAAAATAGATTTTATTACTCATCCACTTTGTTATTATTGTTATTACTATTAAACAACACCAATAAATATTTGTGAATTGCGAACTGAAGAATCAAGACTAGTCAATCCTCGTGGTGGATCACGGTAGGACATTAAACTGTTCCACTTATTCTACAGCCGAGATTTGAAAGAATATAACAGAAGGGTGTTGTTGGAAGCGCGGAAGAATGACTACAACGGGTATCAAAACCCGGTTGTTATGTTGTAAGTCTGCAGACACGCCCCTACACACTGGAGGGACGACATCAGGTATCAAAACCCGGTTGTTATGTTGTAAGTCTGCAGACATGCCGCTATACAGTGGAGGGACGACATCGAAATTAGCAACAGGCTTTTTGTAAAGTGTACATTATTGTCCGCTCATTTATTGTAGGGGGTTGTTGAAGTTAATGAAACGTAATAATACTTCTGTAACTCTCAAGTTTAAAATACAACACTTTGGTTTGTAACTCATCACAACAACTTCAAACACTGGTGAACTAACCCTTCTGACGTCAAAATCAGAATATTTAGCAGAACATATGGCTGTTACGGTATTTGCTGGTTCTCTACTATAGTGATGTTTCTTGGTTAAACTGAAGGACTTAATAGCTTTAGAAATCTCCAAAACCTAAGTTAGGTGTATATAGAAGTCTCGCAGATTATTATAAGGGAGATTTGACACAATTATGGCAAAAAAATATGCAACAGGCGCCCCTTCCAAATGTACAGAGCACAACTATATGTAGTGATATAAATATTTCTAAACAGTTGTTTTCACTCGTATAATGAGATAATCATATGTACTTAGTTGTTTTTTAATTGTTTATTTCTTAAGTTGTACATTATTTTGTTCATTTGATGTGCGAGACGATAAAATATTCCTTTTGAGATGTTTTATTTGTAGGTGACGATTGTTTTGTTTCGATATTATTGTTTTGTAGGACGTCTGTTACTCTGTTCTGGTATTATTTGTTTTGTAGGACGTCTGTTACTCTGTTCTGGTATTATTTGTTTTGTAGGACGTCTGTTACTCTGTTCTGGTATTATTTGTTTTGTAGGACGTCTGTTACTCTGTTCTGGTATTATTTGTTTTGTAGGACGTCTGTTACTCTGTTCTGGTATTATTTGTTTTGTAGGACGTCTGTTACTCTGTTCTGGTATTATTTGTTTTGTAGGACGTCTGTTACTCTGTTCTGGTATTATTTGTTTTGTGAGACGTAGATGACGCTGTTCTAGTGTTGTTATATTGTAAGAAATATTGTTTTGTTGGACAGGTTATTCTCAATGTTTTTGCACTATAATATGTAAATTATTTCACTAATACTTGTTTGTACGATAAAGATCCTTACACTTACTGTGTTTCGGGTATTGTTCTGTGAGACAGATTTATTATAGCACTAACACGTGACTTATTTTGCTGGTTGCAGTATATTTCAGTGCTTCATAATCTTATATTACAGCATGCGTCTGCTTTTGAATGACGTGTGGTAAATCCTCACAAGTTCACTACGTCTAGAATCTGTACCCTCTCGTTTTTAAAATGAAAGTCAAAACGAATTGTGAGCTGACTGATATAAAGATTATGACGCTCATAGGGCGTACTCACCAAGCGGTAAGAAGTTGGTTGTTTGCCAAAACGTTGTTTTTACTAGTCCCACATGTGAAAACAGTTTTACGTGCTGTTGGCATTTTTTTCACACTCTTGTGAAGCACCTTGCGAGATGTGAAGTGAAATCCTTTTTATTTTTTGAGGGTGGTGGTGGTGGTTCATTAATGAAACTTTCTGGTAAATTAAGGGGTGTTAAGTTTGATAGCGGCCCGAGCGCTCTGTGTTTTTCTTTTCGTTTTATTGACGTAGTGTAATGAAATAATCTAATAGTTTGTCAACTTTTATTTTTCTCGAATTCTGAGCACTTTCGTTGTTTAGCTGAAAACACGTCGCAACAAGAAGTTCATTTTATCTACCGAGAATCCCCCCCCCTCAAATAAGTCTGAAAGGTATGCCGACAAAATTTCCACTAAATTGGATGTGTCAACAAGTTAATATTGGGACACAATAACTGTGATATGTGTTACATAAAAATACCGTGTTTCTTTTAGTATTTTCCTATTTATTAAAAGTACCAATCTGTATGTAGGTTTCACATGACACGTGGTCGAGAAAACTGAAGTTGATAGTGTTTAAAGTTGCTTTTTTATTATCGAAGTATTTATAGCAGACGAATCCGATATATTGAAGTCTGAATATACTAAAATAATGGTGTTCTGTAGAACTGGCTACACGTGTCGTCTTTGGAAATATAGAATCAGCAAGTGTTAATAAACATATACGCATGTAACATATTTCTACTATATATGTCATATTTTAATAATCACTCGCTGATTTATACAAAATTTATAAAAATCTACTTTACCATTTTATGAAAAAATAAGCGTTCGTTTTAATTAGTCAGATTACACTTATTTGTATCAACAATAAATTACCCAGACGACGTAGGGGACGATACATGCAATTTGATTTTTAGTTCTCTGGCGGTTTATAAAATGTATTCAGGAGCTTTAACTGTATAAGAGTTGGCGGTGGGTGGTAATGACTAGCTGCCTTCCCTCTAGTCTTACAGGGGGCATTATAAATGACGGTCAATCCCACTATTCGTTGGCGAAAGATTGCCCAGCTTTGTGCGAAATTAAAAAAAACAAAATTCTATGCAGATAATTTAATAATTCACCACAGGTTGCTACAATCAGGACATTTCAAGTTTATCCCTTATTCACGTTCTTTATTGCCATGCCCTGAATCGGGACGTTTCACGTTTATGTCCATGTTCATATTTACTTTAACATCTGATAGTCGGGATTTGGTCTGGCTCGTTTCTCTGGTGCTACCTTTGTCTCGCTCATCAATATTATGACCAACCTCACTACTACACCTTAAAAAAAAAAAAAAAAAGTCAGAACAAAACCCCTGCTAATTTCAATAATCTTTCATGAAAGGGGACGAAGAGGAACCACAACGTTCCTGATCACCCCAGTTGGTGAAAGAATTCTTCTGATTTCTCTCTTTCTCTAAACTAAAGGAGCCACGTTAGTTTGAGTTTTAACTGTTTGTCAAAAATTAATTCTAGTTTAAAGTTCCGTGTTGTTGTTGCAAGGCAGCACGTGCTTGCTTTAATCTTGTTCGCAGCTCAGTTCTTTGTGGTTTATCAACCTTGAGAAACGAGTTTAACTTCGGCCTTAATCTTCCATACTGATAATGCGTAAAGGTAGGAAGTTTCTACTTTCTGATTCTATATAATTACAAGAAATGATATGCAATAAAAAGATAATTTTTCCAAAGTTAGAGTAGTGCGTATTAGAAAGTTAAAAATAATAAAGTAGGTATTTCTTCCCAAACAAACAAGTCACTACTTTAATATAGGCGGCGATATTCTTGCAGTAAAGATAATTTATTGTTGGAACACAGTAACGTTTGTGCACGTACTGCAAAACGCATACAGTTCGAGTTGATCCCGAATAGCTTCAGAATATTTTACTTTATTTCTACCATGTAAGTAACTTGACTATTTTGTTTTTTTTTTTCTGCTCTAGTTGTTACAACGCTCAACAAGTTACGTGGAAGAACTATCCTCAACTAGCTGACTTCTACAACTATTACATTGTATCAGAGGTAAATTGTAATTGTAGTAACAAACAAACAAATATGGCGGGGTGAAGTCACGTGAAAGAACCACTCATTGCACGAGGACGCGGTTCGGCGACTATAGTGACGAGTAAACAATGCAGCACGTGGCTTTTCACAAGATATAGTGAAGGTGCTTGAGTACCAGTCTGTATGTCTTCAAATCACTTTTTGTTATATTACTAGGTAAACTTTGTAACTGTAATTATACTAATAGAATCAAAAATTACCAGTTACGTTATATTATTACCCAGTAATTTTCGGCCTATTGGTCTTATGTCACTTGTAGGAAAAGTTTTGGAAAGTATGATAAAAGATGCTTTACAAAGTTACTTAACAAAGTTTGGAATTTTAGTGGGTAGTCAAATTGAGGTAAAATATTGCTTTAAATATCGTTTGACATTTTGTGAAAAAGTTACAGCATACGTAGATGAGAGTAAGGATGTGTATCCAGACTTTCAGAAAACATATTCAAGTATTAGGGCTAATATATTGTTGAGGTTATTTCTATCCAAATTGTACTTAAAATTCAAATTATTATAACCTATATGCATTATTTTGCATTTATTATAATTAAAACTCACCTGCAACTCATTAAGTTGTTTAAATCCTTTTGTAAATTAGCAGCATCCTCATTATAGCCAGCAAGCAACTTTAAGTAATATATTGACCATTTCTATATCGCTGATATAAATCAATGAGAGTAGAGGTCCTAAGACATGGGCTTGAGGTACTCCACTTCTGATATCAATCCAGTTTAATTGAACTCGATTTATAAGAACCCCCTGCTTTTAACCACACAACTCTTTTTAATCCAATGAGCTTACGTCTCACATCTTTAGAGATGATTGTTTTAAAAGTGTTTTACGTGGTACATAGTCCAATACTTTATGAAAATCAGGATACACTCTTATCCTAATCTCGTAAGCCCTAAACCTCTGCTATGTTTGTATTTTATCCTATTTCAATTCTTAGGCATTGTAAATGTATTCTGAAACATGAACATCAGAATATAACGAGAAAAGATTATATAGAATAGATTTACTAATATACAACCAGCTATAAAGTATAGAGCTGCTGGTTATAATATAGGCCTAAAAAAGCTTCTATTATTGTCGTACTTATTTTCCTCTTAGAAAACAGAAGAACACTGTTAAGCCTTAAGTTTGGAAGGAGTAAAATTTGACAAGTTATATTTGTGTGTAAATCTCTATATTTAACCTCCTGATGATATAATAGTTAGTATGGTCAGACTCTGCTTTGTTTACTCGTCAAAATGTTCAGCCTCAAGAGTGCTGGTATGGGTATTAGTACTGTATTTTAATTAAAGCTCTGTTACCCATACCAGCTTCCTTGCGAATAAATTTTTACTTAAAAGTGGGTTTCTCGTCATCACTATTGCTCAGCCTCATTCTCGTGATAACCTTGACACACCATACAAGGAAAATCATGTCTGTGTTAGTTTGTAAATATCTTGTAACGTGTCAGAAGTTAAAGGTGTTATGATGTAAGTCACATGTTTATAATCTTTAAACATTCTGTAAGAAACATGATAATGTAATATATAAAAATAAAACATTTTTAGATTGCTTGGACAAAAAATAACTGACACAAGTGTAAATAGAAACCAATATTAAAATTTATCTCACGTTTCAGGTATCAGCGATACTAGCTGCCACCTGTTGGAGCTTTGCTGCTTTAATTTTGTTTATCCGCTGTTGTTGTGGGAGCGATTTCGTGACTCCAGAAAAGCAGGTATATTATTTAATGACAAACTGTTGATTGTACATGTAAAGAGGTTCATATTACGTATACTTTATAATTACGATACTTCGGTTAATCATGGAGTTAGTTGAATGCAGAGCTTGCGCTCCAGGAAGTGTAACCATCTTTATGAATTGCTGAAAAGGTATCTTTTCTACATTATCGTTCGTACACGGATATAATGTCATTGTAAGAGTTTAATAGCTTTTAACAAAAACCGTGTAATAGAGATTATGTAAGGGTTGCTGTCATATCGTTGTGTTGAAATATAGTACATATAATCTAGTAAAACATAATGGGAAAATTGAAAACTAAAATGAATGGATTACTTTTACAGTATCTTACAAGTATCGACGCTCGGACCGAGGTGGAAGGAAAAGACGTATGAAGATGTCGAACACCAGACACACCTCTTTGTTTTTATTAATTTATGCCTGCGATTTGTGAATATATTTAGACATCATAATAGTTGTGTTTTTTATATTTGTTATTTAATAATACAAAACCTCATTGTTAATTACAATAATGAATAGTTTTTTCTGTTAATCTTCTAAAAGTTTTATGCACATAAATCATTTCAGTTCCGTAGGATAAGGCTTTAAAGAGTAGTAAACAAATGACAGAACTTTTCACATCAAGGTTATAAACCTTAACTTTTATATATCATGATTACAGAAGTTTCAGAGTTGATGAGAAATTCATATTTTATGAATGAAAGTCAGTTTAGTTTTCTGTTTTGGGATGTGACCTAATCTTTAATATGTTTACTATGATTTGGAATAAGTCTAAATTAATATATGTACATATACACATATGATTGGGATGAATTAGGCCTTGTAATATAAAGTTGATAATTTATATAAAAAAGCGCTTTTTTGTAGCTTATTCATTTTACCTTTATTTATGTTCTAGAATTATTATCAGTGAAATACTTGTTACTAACCTTCTCGTTAACCACCAATGTGAATGGATATTACTCGTGTTTACATTGATATCTAAAATATATTTATGAAGTAGGACGTTTTGTTAATTACAAGATTTTGGTATTTTTAAAATTACTGAAACGACCCTGCAAAAAGTAAATACATTTAATTATGGATATTTATGGGTAAATACACTGTACACAATATCTAGAATTCCCGTTAGCTGAAGTAATGTTGGTAACCGAGAGCACTATGGTACAATGCCCTATTGTTACAACTCCAACTCAACTTTTACACAGCGGGGTAAGAATGTCTAATTAAAACTCGATAACATTGGAATGAACAAGTTTTCTAACGAACATCGTTTCATAGGGTGTTCCTCGTGGAATAATTTCCATAGCCTAATGGTAGTCCTACTTCTGTATCGATATTTAAACTGAATGGATTTTTGTAATTAATGTTCCCCAAATATCCTGTCCCTCCAAGCTAGTGCCCAGGAGTAAAAGAAAAGTATTATTGTGTATCATTGGGATGCAGGACTTTTGAAGGAATGAACTTTAACCTTTTTACAACCATTAGTGCTCCAGTGTTTAATATATTTGATGCAAACTTGATAGGTAATACAGTGTACAGTTATTATGGCCTTTACTTGGTTCTTAAATGAATAAAGGTAATAGTATGTATTATTAACAAGTAGTTTGGAGGAAGTTGGACTGATAATGGATGTCTTATTAGTGTGTATGTTACACACAACAGATCTGTTTTCATAGAAACTAAAGTAAAAAAAAAAAAAAAAAATTGGTCTTCGTATAATTTCAAATTTTCATAAGTTTATCCATCCGTTTTGTTCTCCAAACGTGAAACATAAGTTAGTAATATGAAAGATGTTCGAAGCAATCCATATTACCTTTTTCATTCCTTGATGTAGTGTTTTGAAATAGATGTCTTACCTCCTGTAATATTTGGCCAAATTTAAATGAAGTTGCCAAAACTGCAAGATCTTAGTCATGGTTATAGATAATAGTTATAAGGTTGTACAATGACAGTAAACTTGTAAATATATATATATATATATATTTACATTTTAATGTTGTATTGTGTTTAAACTGTTTCATGACTATGATGTTAAACCTATTTCCAGTTGAAATTCTAAAACCTTGTATCATCTGGATTATAGTACTTTTTGGGCAGATGAAGTATTCTCCAACCCAGACTCATGGGTTTACCAAGTTTATACACTGGTACTGTTGATGATTCTGAATTGTATCACTTGCCAAGTCTGGTCTAAAGTGATAACCAGTTCTATCTGTTAATGTTTGTATATATTTCTTTATATACCAACTGTGAAGCAGAATTATGACTGAGAAAATTAATGTTTGCTTTCAATATCTCGTTTTTTCGACATGTATGTTTTCATTGGTAAAATTTTTATATAGTTTGGATTTCTCCATAATCATAAATATGAAAGTTGCCAGTGAATAGTGCTGAGTATTTCAGGGTCCTATTTAACTAGTTGTTTGTGCCAATATGCTGGTTTTTCTTTACAAATGCCAAAACTTATAAAATATTTTATTTGATTTATTAATCTACACAAATTAATTACCATCAATTATCTAATAATAATATTGTTCTCACTACTTAATAAATCACACAAAGATAACGATTTAGTTCGCACAACAAAAAGTCTCACACCTGCTTGAGTGTTTATGAAAGGTTTCCCTGTTCAAATCAACAGTGAACAAGTAAGAAAACGTACTTTTGGTAAGAGCACAGATAAGTTTGTAATTAAGTTTTCATGAATTATTATCAGTACCTGGGTAGTTGTATATCCTTTTGCCCAAAAATTACATACACAAGTTTGAGTGTTTCTTAACTACTTCCATAAAGCACTAAATCACTTGTTTTACACACATGATGCAAACATACATACATTTGAGGCTTAACAAAAGGCTTTGAATGTTTTTATATAGTGTACATCCATTGATTAATTCTGTGTTTGTTTTGTACTTAGTAAAGAAATTTTGTTTGTTACTCTTTTCAGGCTTCTGCTGTATATAAAATGGAACAATAAACTAACTTGACAAATCATGAAGAGCCATGTTACATTTTTAGTTGGTGTTTGTGACTTTTTATAAAGCCATCAAAGTAGTATGACATAATAGTATAATGAATGAAAAACTTGTTTTATTAGTTTTATATTAAGACTCGCTGAATAAAACCTTAACCGTTATAACTACAACTAACCATGGGTAATTGTTACATATAAATTAGTAGGAAATTATCTTTAAAAACTCTCATTTCAACAGCATGTATATATAAAAGATTCCTTTAGGCAATATAAGGAAAGAACTTCCTTCATAAATCTCGAGTAATCTGATGGAAGTAAAAAAGACAACACTAACATAAGCATCTTTACCATAGAGACATTCTTACAAAGACATCTTTACCTTAAAAATCATAAAACAATATTCAAAATGAATATATTTCTTACAGAAAGAAAAAGGTAGTTGTAAGTAAAAACCCAGGTTGACTCACAAAAGATATACAGAATTAAAGGAAAGCATCATAAATTTAATGAACTTAAATTGATTGGTATTATAGAAAATCAATATTGGCCATCCAGAAAGATGTATGAAACAAAAATTAACAGTAAGGATGTTTTAAAATACATTCTAGGCAAATAAAATATTGGGATGGAGATAGGATCCTTGAGGGATGATAGAGGAGGCTTGCAACTGATTACAATGCACAATTTTTTTTGGAAAGTGTTTGCTGATTGTAACAGGTACCTCGTGGCTGTGCACAAATAGTTTTGGTTTTGCTTCATCACCTAGGAACTCTGAAATAGACAGTTAACTGTTTACTGACAATAACGTAATTAATTGCGTTTGTTTCTAATACATTATTAAATTCAACATAATTGTTGTGCTCCTGATTTTCGTTTGTATTCAATGTCTGTGTATTGCATTGCAATGTCCAACAGTAGTCAGCAAGCATTGATGGATTCCAGTTGTCCTGATATAATTTTTCCATTGTAGCAATGTCCTGGTGAAACTGAAGATTTCGATGAAATGGTACGTGATGGGCAAATTTGGATGTGATTTTCGTGATCAGCAGACAAACATCTATAAGGAACACCCACCAGTGTTCAAGAAGTAAAAACTTTGTTGTGCAGTGTTATTGTAAAATGACTGGATTATTAAATTCTGCTTTTTTCAGTTTGTATTAATGAAAACATTGCAGTATTCCTCATCTTGAGCAACTGATAGATGAAATAAAATTGGACAAGATGATTTCATAAATTATGAAGTTTAATGAATAGGGTTTCTGGACCAGATGACATTTTCCCATGCATTTTAAAGGTCAAGGATAGGATATGTGAGCCACTTATCATATTGCACAAGTCCTTGAATAGTGGACAAGTATCAACAGATTGGAAATTAGCTAATGTCACTCCTGTCCACAAAGGAGGTAACAGAAGTTGTCCCAGTAATTATACACCTATTAATCTTACATCAGTTATTGGAAAAGTTTTGGAAAGTCTTTAATTAAAGATGCTTTACAAAGTTTAGAATTTTATTGGATTGTCAACATGGTTTCACTGAGGGAAAATCTTGCCTTACAAATATTTTTATATGCTTTGACAATGTTACTGCATGTGTAGATGAGGTAAGGGTGTATATTTAATGTATCTGGATTTCAGAAAGTATTTGACAAAGTGACACATACGTTTGTGAAGAAACTTGTATCTATAGGAGTGTGAGATAAGTTAACTATTTAGATAAAAGCTTGATGGAAGGAAGCAGATGGTTATAAATGAAATTAAAACAAACTGGATTAATGTAAGTTGTGAACCTCAGGTCTTAGTCTTCGGACAACTGTTAGTTTTGGTTTACACCAATGACACAGATAAAGGAGTTGTCAATAAATTATTTATATTTACTGATGATATCAATGGGCTTTGGTTTTATTAGCTGTAAGAGGATGCTGCTGATTTACAAAGTGATTTAGATCATTTAGTGAGTTGGACAAATAAATAGCAGATGGATTTTAATTTTAATAAATGCATGTTAGTTATACTTTGAATTAGAATAACAATTTTGATGGGAATAACTTCAACAGTCATGAAAGAAAAGGATCTTGGTGTAGTGGTTGATCAGTCATTCAAACCATGCAAGTACGGTAGTTTGATAATGGCAGGACAAACAGGATTTTAGGTTGTATCTACAGAACGACTGAATACAAGACTAAAGACATATTTTGTTGGATAGATCACTGGTTTAGGCCACATTTGGAATATTGTGTTCAGTCTTCAGTTCCTTACCTTACACCAAAGAAAGTGAATTATCAGAAAGAGTTACTAAAGCAGTATCTGGGATTAAAGGATTGTCATGTGAGAGAGTAAGATACTTAAAATTGTTTTCTATTGAAAAAAGACTGTTAAGGGAATCCAATTGAAGTATTCAAGATTGTAAAAGGAAATAATGTTGATGCATTAACATTTATAATATTTAACAGTGAGAATTATAGAATCGGGGTGCATAAATACAGATTTGGGCAAAGTTAAAAAACCATCTTCAGCTAGGACAATTTTATTTTTCAAATAGAATGTTTGCTCTATGGAATTAGTTACCTTTAGGTGTTTTAGAGGCAGTAAATCTGAGTGAATTTAAAAGAAAGTTTCCTATATGAATGATAAGAGCTGGTTTACTTGATGATGAGAAACCCACTTGAAATAAAAACGTATCTTGGAACGGTTGGTATGGGTATTAACACTTATTGATAAGAATAGAACATTTCAACCTTCCTAGGTCACCTTCAGGTTAAGAAGGGCTGGCTTTAAGTTACTTTTTTAGTTTGACTTAGAGGACAGGACAGCTGAGATGGATCAACAGGTCCATTGTTGTCTCAAAACATTATCTTAAGACAACACTTGCAAAGAAAACTAACTTAAAGGTTCTGAAAGACCTTGATGAAGCAAAAGAGAAATAATATTTAATCATTCTGTGAATGGTGAGAGTATTGATATTTTATTGATATAATTATTTTATATTTATATGTTTTGTAAATAATGGTATTTACAAAACATTGAAGTGAAGTGATTATAAGTACAAATGCATTTATTCTCAATAGCTGTCCTTTCCAAGTTGGAAACAGAGAAATTTATACAATAAACCTTTCATGAGAAAAGTATCTACAAACCTCATTTTACATCTAAAAATTAAAACATCTTTTATACATGCATACATTCATCAAGGCTACAGTAAATATAAAGTTTAACATTCACCAAAAGTACATGACAGTTTTTATTGATTAATTCTACCTATACACGTAAACAATGTAATACTATACAAAACTGTCAGAGTAATTTTTAGTTTGAGCTTTATTTCATCACTAGTGGTTAATTCAGATGTTACAACACATATCTTTTAATTAGTCAGCATAAAACCAAAAACCTACACACCGACAGATTGCTGAAGTCATTTTTTTGTTTATCTTACATGATTTTTCAGTATCTTTCATTGATTAGTTTAAATGGGCAAAACAAGATATTAAATTTATGACCTTTACTTCATCGATTAATTTTATAATATAAATACCTCGTTTCAGACATTTTAAGAGATATCCCTCTTTCGTTTTTAATTATCAGAACATACCACAGTTACACAATCTGTTTGTTCTAAATGTTAACATGGGAACAAGGTCACATAGAATTACAAGACAACTAGAATGTTTAGTAACAGAAAAAAGGTTTAACATTTAAAAATCGTTTTCAACTGCAAGTTTTTCCTAGAGATTATAACAAAGAAGAACAAACAACTATATTGATAACTTTTAACATACAAACCCAATGATTTTTACAAATCTTAATTTAAAACATGCATGTAGTATATAGTGTTCAATGAAGCCGTATTGCTAACTTACTCTCAATGTCTGTGCTTTATAGTTAAACAAATATATATATACTATTTATAATACCAGATTCTGGAAATGAATTAAGCCTAACACAAGTTTCTGTACTGAATCTTCATGTCATTATCAAGCCAGGATTCTTCTTTGATCTACGATTAATGTTGGACTACATTGCTACACACTTGCGTTTTTTCTGTGAAGAAAATATACAAAGCACAAAGACAAATTTTGTAGAAATTTGTATTACTGATGAACTTAAACGATTTCACGGTCGTGTTTTAGCAACAAGAGTTACCAATGTTAATACAACTGTAATGGGCGTTGGAAACTCAATCTGTTGTTTAATTTCACATAAAATTTCTTTCAATACCTTTTGTAAATAACAACCAGACAAATATAAAGATGAGAATTCATAGATTGCTGAAAACCAAATTTGAAAAGACATTAATAGAAATATAACTTTTATATCCCAAGTGAAGAACCGTGATCCACATTCTAAATAAGATCTACACATACCTATCAAACTGAAACTTGGAAAGACTTTCTTTCAAACTCAGCTGTTTCTTAGTCCCCGTTGTTGTCTCAGGTGATTTTTTGGACAAACCTGTTCTTCGACATTTTCCTGTATCTGCTAAAAATATAAGACGATAAAACTAATGTATTGACAACCAATCAAGATAGATATATGTTAAAAAGAAATGTATTTTTACAACTAAATAAAATACCACAAACATTTTAATAAACAAGACACTACAATCAGATGTAAAATATAAATTACTGAATTAACTGTTCAGTATAAATACAGGAAGGACTAAATAAATAATCATATGACAGTAAAACCAACCTTTTAAGTTATACAATTATTGGATCATTAAACTCTAATACACTGTCATGGTTAACACAAACCCCATCATCTTTCTGATTAATTAATTAATTAGATATATTACACTGAAATATCTGACATTCTGTTAATCTTTGATTTCTTTGAAACTGAAATGCTTGCCTATTTTATATACATTTTCTGAATTTTTAAAAACTTTAAACAATATTCAATGGATGATTTACTTGGTATCTGTAAATACAACACAAAGGATACATACGTGTCAGCAGAAACAAACTGTAATGTAACCATATAATGAAATAATAAGATAACCAATGATCAGCTATAGAATTACCTGAGGTCAGCAATTATATTGTTTAGTAAACGGATCAAGTAGTGTCATGAAAGTAATTGACTAATGAAAATTAGTTGTTTTCCATTATTAATATTTCATTTTTGCAACAACCAATTAATCTAATTTATACAGTTAAACTGTCAGGAAAACAATCAGCTAATGTGAGTATTAAGTTAATCTTTGCTTTGTTGTTATATAAAGTTACATAATAAAAGGGAGAACTCATGATTTTAGGGCCACTGGTTCAATTACCACTGCCATTAAGAGACCACCGAGTCTGGTCCATCTTTCTGTTTTTTTTTGTAAGAAATTGTTTTACAGCAAAGCCACATTGAATTACCTACCTGCTATGTCTAATACAGGAAAATGATCCCAGATGTCAGCACTGTAAATCAATAAACTCACCAGGTACACACAAATAAAGACTGTATTCTTTAAAATTGTACAAGAAGCAGAGCGAGGTTATGGAACCAAATCATTTTCACCCACTTTTCTTCAGTAATTAATAACTGTATAATTTGATGTTGTATAAGCAAACACAGAGGTAGGAGAGAACCTTTCACCCACTCTTCAAAAAACAAATATTATTTCAAGTTATATAAATAGGTACTAGAATGTTTAAACGAATTTTTTCTCTAACCTGCACAACAACCAATTAAATGCTGCACACTTAATTATCCCAGATGCACACATCTCTCAATATGTTGATGTCTTTAATCTCTACAGAAGTCACTAGGCCTAAAGCTCAAATAGCAAATTAGTTGCATTGCAAAATTACCAAACGATTCAGTAGGGTTGATGGTTTAAAAATATCCCCCTCTCAAAAAACAAAACAAAACTGGTTTACAATTCAGTCAAAACAACAGCACACTAATTGATTATTTCTACACTAATATAATAAATATGGATGTCAATTAAGCATTGCTATTGTAAATTTTTAGGCTGCCTTTTTCTAGACACTTAACAGTGTGTCTAAACTTTATAGATTTGATATTATGACTTGAAGATTGCTTCAAACTCAATAATGATAGCTTACTGCTTAAATAAAGGTTTTTTAATAGGTTTGGTTGAGTTGTAATGTTTATTAACATGAGCTGTTCACCATTTAGTAGTTGTGGTAGGTGACAGCAGAATATTCCATTAACTTCAAACCTTGTGCATATATTTTATGTTTATCCAATTAAAATAACTTGCATATAATAAATATGCTAACTGGATACTTAATTATTTTTTATTGCAACTGTGATAATAAAACATTTTTTTAAATTATTTATCCCTTTATTTGATTAATAAAATGTCAGTGCAAGATTACTGCACACTGTAAACATAACTGGGAGAGAGTGGGTTATTTAGTCAACATCAGTGTGATGTTTGCTAAGTATGAATTGTTCAAATTATCTTTAACATAATTTGTGTCAAAATATTTTCAGTCAAAAACTGTGTTTTTGTACAGAATACGCAAATAACAACCTTCAGAAAAGATGCACGATATGAAATAAAATGCAATTCACAAAGTACTTAAAAACCAAACTACCATTTTAAAATAATGTGATCAAAAAAGTTATAAAGTCAGTGCACTCGTGTTGTGTTTGCAGGAGGGGTCAGAAGGTTCTGTATGATATGCACTAATCATTTAGCTGTCAATAAATCATTATCAAATACCACTAATCTTTCAACGAGCTCCAGATAACCATTCAAGTTTTATTACCAGTCTTCACTATATTCTAATAAGTATCACTATATATGAAACATCAGTACATTAGTAAAGTAATTTAAGTAACACACAAAGCTATTTTATCACAATAATTTCAATCTCACCATATTTTTTTCCTGTGGAATATCTGATTTTCTGAGTTGCAGTGCTTACAAGATCATCAGTTTCTTGGATTACTTGAGAAGGAGAGGAAGAGTTGTGAGATATAGGAGTGGAAGAGAGAGGAGCGAGTTTTTCATCGTCCAAGAAAGAATTACATGGTTGAGATTCTGACAGTTTTCCAGAATCTTGGGACAAATGAAAAGACTCCTGATCTATGCTACAGTTTGTTAGGGGAGATAGGCTTTGAGAGCCATCACTGTTTTCTCCTAAAGGGCATATAGGCTTGTAACCAGACTGACAAGCTGGGCTGCTTTGAAGACACATGCTAGGATTGTTCTTCTGAAAGGAGAAAAGTGTTTGTAATTTGTCCCTCTTCCACTGAAAAGTTCTCGAGTTTCTTGGAGTTAATGAAAGTAAGCTGTCATCAAAAGAAGTTTCTATTTCATCTAAAAAGGAAGATATTTCTTCTTGATTCCTGGTAGAACTGAAGTTAGCAGAAGTGTCAACTTCTGGATCACGTCCTTCCAGTTTGACATTTTCGTCATCAACAACTTTCTTTCGTGGCTGCCGAGACACGGCAGACAGATCTGTCTGGACACTATTGTACTGTTTGTCAATTTCATCCAACCAAGAAACTTTACTTTGTTCATTCTTATGATCCATTGCGTTCTCTTGAGGGGGTGACTTGAAGAAAAACCTAACACACAGTAAAAAAAAAAATAAAAAAAAATTAAATGCATCAAAATGTAAAAATATTTCCACTCAGTTTTCGACACGGCGGTGCGAGTTTATTCCTCTTTAATGAAGCATCTCAACAAACCTTTTTCTTTGATCTATTTCTGAGATAAGAAAGAGCTAAGAGATTTCTATAGTGATACTACTTATAACTGACCAGTGCTGTTCTCTCCGTAGACGTTTCTTCTTGATAAAATACTAGGCTAGAGTACATTAAAAACATTTTAGTTGTTTAAGTGGTGTTAATTAAGAAAAAATGATCTTGTTTCTTTCACATTATTACAATCAAAGATAAAAACATGTTATTAAGCAATTCTTTCCTGCTTAACTGCTTACACTTTTAGTGTGAACCACCTTCCTTACCTACTGCGAACAACAGGTGTTGAAGAGGGCTTGTTTCCATCAACTTTAAATTTGTTCAGAATGGTTTTAGATTTTTCTGGGGTCTCAGCAATTACTTGAAGAACACTACCTTCATCATTACTCTCTACTTTACTTTTTTTGGCATTAGGAGAAGGTGACATGTATATTGAAAATAATTCTTCGTTTGAGGGTGCAGGATTCACAGGGGCAAGAACTGTAAAGAAAAATAAATTGATTGAATATTCAGTCATAGTTAAGTATGACAGTCACATGTTTCTGTAGTTAAGTGTGACAGCCACATGTTTCTGCAGTTAAGTGTGACAGCCACATGTTTCTGCAGTTAAGTGTGACAGCCACATGTTTCTGTAGTTAAGTGTGACAGCCACATGTTTCTGTAGTTAAGTGTGACAGCCACATGTTTCTGTAGTTAAATGTGACAGCCACATGTTTCTGTAGTTAAGTGTGACAGTCACATGTTTCTGTTCAGCTACAACTCTGTCCAGTATAGTAATTATGCTTCTGCTTATTTATAACTCCATCAAGTATGACAGTCACATGTTTCTGTTCAGCCACAGTTCTTTGTTAAGTTGTAGATCCATCATGTATAAAAGTCCTGTGTTTCTGTTTATTCATACACCCATCATATACAATAGTCATGTTTCCAGAGCATGTTACTTAAGTGACTTTAATGTTCTGAAAGTAAACTTAATTCTTAAAACAAGACCCAGTTTTAACTGACCTTTAAACAACCGACTCATATCTCATTTTAAAACAATATTTCATTGAGTAACACCAAAGACATTGAACAATAAGATTGTCTACCCACAAAAGTTACCTTTGTTTTCTCTAGTTCGTTTTGTAGGCTTAATACACTGAAGAATTTGATCAGTTTCAAGTGTGAGTACTTTTCCACGAGTAGTTGGAATTCTTGATACATTCTGGAGCTTTTCCTTGCTGGATTCAGACACTTTATAATTTTTATCCCAAATGCTAAGCTGAAGCATTGAATTTTCTTTGCCAGACCACATCATACTTTTGGGAATTTTTGCCTTTGTTTAGAGATACAATAAAAATATTTTTAACTCAAAATGTTTACACAGACTATATCAATACAAAATATAAATTAAAAAAAAAGATATTTAAAAAAGTATTCTAACAACTCTGTAAATGATGCTTAATATTTAATATATCTTACTTTATCAGGATCAAAGTTGTCAACTGGTTTCATTGTGTGGACATGCAAGTTTCCTAAAGCAAACTGCAAAGCATCATCAAAATATCTGTGACAAACAGAAGTTAAGAACTGTTAATTTTTACAAAATATTCTTCATCTCTATTGGTTTTTAGGATACTGAATGTTAATTTGGGCACTATTCAGAATATGCCTCAAAATCAAAGTATCAAATATATCTCACCTACATCTGTACTTCAAAATACAAGTATGGTGCTCCTTCCCAATCAAAACCTAAAATTGTAAGAAAATAGTATGTATATACTGATAAAAGTGATTGATTTATTAGGCCTATAAAAACAATGTCAAAATGTGGCCTCGGCCAACACCTTTTGCCATTTTCACCAATGTTATATAATCCATTCATTTGATGTAAAATACTAGAAGTACACGCTTCTATAAAACACCATTTTCTCTCATCTATTTTTTATCAAACTCTTTTCTCAGCAGAGCACTCATTCCTGCCACTGAGGTGGGAAAATTGAAATACATATCAAACTTTAACTTCATTCACTTGCTTATCTGTTTATGCACCATTTTTGGGACAGGTCTACCTCAGTTTCTCTATCAACTTCAGCGAAAGTGGTTCAATCACTTCTTTAAAACAACTTGTGAGATCAGACAGACAACTGTGGTTCACGTTTATTGTTTGGTTTATATAAATAGATAGTATATAGTTTTATAAAGTACATTATTAATGAGAAATCACTCTTTATTTGTGGTATTCAAATAAAATCACTAGTTTAAAATATAATAAAAAATATTTATTTTGAAAAATGTGTTCAATTTGAAATTCTCCAAATTGTCAGGAAGAGAGAAAAAAATAAGAATTAGAACCAACATTTTTGGATCAAACCAATGTCTCGTAGAACCACCCAGTGTTTCACATTTTTGTTTCGTAATGAGTAAATGTTAATGCATGAGTACTACAATGTTCATGAATATAAATAATTATCAGTTAACTTAACATGTTTGTTTTATGGATTATACTGTTTGGGAGAGAAGTTATATTAGTAAATAATTATATTAAGATATCTAAGTATAGTAAGCTGTGGATAAATTAAATTCAAATATAAAACCAAAAGGTAAGTACATACAATGCTACAACTCTTTTAAATTTATAAAAACATTTGAAAGGATACTCTCCAGCATAAGACAATGTCTCTGGTTCAATGTCTTCAGAATACGGGTTCAGCGGAACAAGACGCCTTTGAAGAGGACAGAATACCAACTGATACAAAAATGTGTTGTTAGCTTTAATGAAATTCTCTTTGTATTCAGAGGAGACTTCTAAGTTTGGCATTTTCAAGTATGTTGGTATCTTTGGCAATACCTAAAATTAAAATGGAAGTAGCCATTTTAAAAACTGTAACCCATGTATCTTGAGTTCTGTAAGGGTTAACAAGAACAGTTTGATTCACTCAATTGTCTATTCTGCACAGCAATAACAAAACTTAAAATAATTTTCCTCGAGGAAATGTTGGACAAGTTTGGGTTCCTTACATCATGATTACTAATGTTGCCAGGAACATATTTGAACAAACAAAATCATCTTTTTTATTGGTTAATAATAAGATTTAATAATTCTTACCGAACATCGAATACAAGAACAAAAATTGTTTGTTAATAATACAGGCCTGCGATAATTTTATTGTCTTGACACTTTTACCTATTATACTGTAATTCCTGTATGCTAACTTTGAAAATATCCATTTCTTCATTCCACATACAGATTTCACACACAAGCCATACACACCTTTACACAAGTGAATCGTTTTCATTGAAATTGGGTCAGATTTTATTATGTTTAAAATGTTCACAACCACTAGCTATTGATTCCTTTAGACCACTTGCAATGTGAGAAACACACCACTAGTATACAAATGGTTAACAGGTTGCACAATGGTCATGCCTGAAGAGTATTTGATTGTGTGTGCACTGTGACATTATTTTGTCTTCTTAATATTATTTATTCATCACTATGGCTACAAATGTTATATCTGTAGTAGCAAAATAAAGGACAAAACACTGCACAATCATTATGAAGACCATATTATGAATATTTTGGAATAAAATGTAGGACTCAAGTCATATCATGGACTCTACACAAAGTTTGCACCATTCGTGTTGAAAAGATGAGACAATTACTAACTGAGAAAAAACGTTTTTTAATTGGATCAACAGATCCACACTTTCTAAAAACCTACTTCTCTTATATTCAAAATTTAAACTACAGGGCGGCCCATAAGTCCCGACCCATCCATATGTTATTATGTTATATTCACGCATGTATTATAAGTTTGTTTCTTTTTTTCAGAGAAATATGGCCGATGTAAGCTCATTTACACTTGAAAAGCGTATTGTGACAAGTACGTGGGTACATGAGCACAAGAATACTGGTGACACCATACAGATACACTGGATACATAAGATATATGGATGGGTAGGGACTTACGGGCCACCCTGTACATTTTTTATATATTACTTCAGCCAAAACTACTTTTGTCATCAATTCCAATAAAGTTAACCTCATTTATATGTTACCATCTTTACTAGCTTTAGATTTATTTGTCCCCTATCAAGAATTAATTAGTCAATCATCTTGAACTTCAATTGTCACTCTTATTTAAACAACTTGTGTCAATTTTGAGCTGGATATCATTGGTACAGTGTTGGTTCCTTCAATGTATACTCCTGCTCTGTCAATATCAAGTCACCTTTTACATTCAAGCCTTCATAAAAGTATACATACAGTTTAGTTTCAGTATCAACCTCTCTTTCTTTCAATGAACTTCCCTTTTTAGATACCATCTGTTTTGGTTTATCCCCAACATTTATTACAAGATGTCAGCTCTCTTTGTTCACTTTATTCACCAATCGTGGTTGTTATCGTGTCTCTCACGTCCCAACAACATGAAGTGCCAAATTATTTTATCAAATCACTCAAAAATAGTAAATCTTAATTTCTTGGCAGCCTTTGTGGTTGTTCAATCAAATATTTCATGGCAGGGCATTTAAAAATTACAGCTTATGACTGCCCCTGGTCACTTTTCAAGTTCCTTCTGGACCTGAAAGTTTTCAAATCAAAATATCTACCATGGAATTTTGGTTTGCTCTTTTGTCACAGACTCCCAGAGTATGATATTCTGACAGATGGGCAAGCAGCTTTACTTGTGGCTTTATTGTTCACTAGCACAGATCTTTCAGTATGTCTCAATCAAGTTGTGGTACCTTAGCCACGACAGCCTTGGCAAAAGTTACAAACTCCCTGGAACACATCATCTTGAAACCACATTGCCTGATCTGTTTACACAACACATACACACTGTTCCTTGGGTATAATAGCCTCTACATGCCATATAAATCATACACCAGGGCAGCTAGCACACACATCCCTGAATTAAACATTCAATGTACAGACATTAATAGTGATGATGTTTATGGATTTTATATGACTGAAGAGTGTTTGGGAAGATCCATTCATGGTTTGTCACAAGTTCTGCTTCGTGAAGAAATGCTTAAATCAATTTCATGTGGAGCCAAACTTTTGATAACTCTTGATTTTAAGGGGTCATACAGGCTACCTAGCACACACTTTTTGTAGGCTCTCACTACTTTCGAGCCCTGCTATGATATAACCATCACAGATTATACAGTCCCCTTCATTGAGCTATGCTGGACATTAGGATAATTAACATACTTCAGATATTACCACTCATAATAAGTGAAACCCAATATTCAAACTGCTGACTTCCTGTTATACAGTTCACTACTGGGTGGGTCCAAATAAATTGCTCATCCATTACGTATGATGTAAAGATGACCCCAGCAGTAATTAGTGAAATTATGCTGACAGTATTCTTATTTAAATTTTTGGGTGTATGTCACTCGTAGGTTATCAGGAATCCTATAATGGACGTGTGATTGACCCACTACCAGTTTTGATGCATAAATAGTTCAGTAAAAAAACGTGTTTAAAAAACTTGTAGTTTGGAGCACTAGCACTTCTAAGGTTTCAAAATCATTCTGTTATAATCATCTCAGACTACACAGTCCTCTTTCAATGTCCTCCATGGGCAGTGAACAAAGGTCGAAGAGGAACAAGACCATAAAATATGAAGAAACCATTAGGGATCCAGGATTTAAACATTCAAGAAACCAAACTAATTAGAAAAGACTACTTAAAAGCAGCCTTAGCTAGAATTTCCATAGTTAAGCAATACTTTCAAAGACTACCTCAAAGAAAGGATGATAGATGGAGATCCTTGAGGTAAGACTGAGGTAGGTGAATGTCCAAAAATAAGCATGCAAATTCCCAGAAATAGAGAAACCAAGCCAGATGATGTACTGCAGAAGAAGAGATTGAGCCAAAATGTAAACAAGTAGGAACAAATGTCCTCAGCAGAACTGTTGGGAACACAATGTGGAGCAAAGAAACTGAGTAAGAGAAAGATGATGACAAGACAGAACATGAGAAGATTAACCTGAAATGGGAAAAGTTCAGAGGACTGAAAATCTATTTAAAAAAAAAGAAGAAAATCTTGGTCACAGGCCATAGAAACACTGCTATAAAGTCCAGAAGAATGAGTAAGACTGTTGGGGGCCAGGGTAAACCAAGACAAAAAAACAAGTATCAGTATAACCACAAGTAACAGGGAATGGAGAGAATGAAAAAAATAGACGGAGGAAGAAGCTAAGGCAGGAATGCACCCCAATACTTATCAAAATAACTGGAAAAAAATGTTGTGTATCTAAGTAATCAGAAAAACAAAGGTGGGGTTATTATTCTCATCCAGTAGAAAAGAAACAGAATCAAAGACAGGCAGTGGAAATAGTTGGTCAAAATTATTAAAAGACAGAGCAATAGAAACAGATGACTGTAGAACTAGGAATCAAGATGAAGGTAGAAGAGAGCCAGTTACCTGGGATACATGGAAGTAAAACTGCTGACCATCAGGGTATCTCCATTCACCATTGAAACAGCAGGACTTTGAGAAGTAGCAGAAACATAGGATTCAGGAATTTGTAGTGAAAATAAATTTTATGTGGAGTAGAAACAATCAAATTAAGAGTTAAAATATTTCATTACAAATGTAAAAGTGAAACAGGTTTATCTGAAAGTTAAAGAATAAAGATCAAACAATTTATAAGACAAAGGAACAATATGAAGCATATCTGAAGACAAACAGTGTCAAAGAAAGATACAAGTCTTTGTCCCTTAGGATTACAGCACATGAAATGTGCATTTTCCTTCTACTGGTAGAGCGCTATAGTCTCTAATGATGATTAATACACGTATCAATGAGTTTTGTTCAAGGCCTGTGGTGAGAGGTAGTAGTTCTCAGTAGAGCAGAAAAGTTAGTAAATACGTCCAAAACTAAGGTATAGATAAAAATAAACATTACCTTCTTGTGCACACTCACAGTTGACATTTTCACATGACCACACAATACATTTTCCTGTTACATTGAAAAGATACATCAGCGAGTAGCTATAACTTCCCATGGTGCATACTCGTAACATGTTGGTGTTTAGATCTGCCGACATGTCACCTTCCGTGGCCCAGGGCCGTATATCTTTATTCGTGCATTGATTTGGCACATTATCTAGTAACTTTTAGTTCTATGCATTCTTAACACCAACAAAGAAAAACACAAGTGTTATGTTTGATAAAGTCAATATCAAACTTATATCTATTAATTAAAAAGTTGTATTCAAGGTTACTTACAACCTACAGGTTTCATGTACTTTATAATTATTTACCATTTTATTAAAACTCACCATTTCTAAGTTTGGATTAGTTGTCAAGCTGAAAAACTTGCATGATTTAGCTAATCCAATTCCTGGCAGGGATGGGAGATAATCACAGCCAGACAAAATACACATGTATCGAAACTTGTCGAACGTAAAACTCTCAGCATGTTTTCCCATGGTTACAGGAATCTTGGTCTTTTCAACCAGAATACCTCTCCCACCTGTGTCCATTTTAAAAAGTATCTGAAGAAGAAGAAATTGCAGGTAACTTGACTTTATCTAATACAGTAAAAGTCACTTTTCTCTGTATTAAAAAAGTTTTCTTACACTTGTAAAAAAACATTTGAAGTCTCATTTACTAAACTCTGGTTTTCTGAAGGTACGTTTATGTGTATGCTTTGTTAATAAATTGTAATTTCAAAGTAGACTTGTACATAAGTGATGTGCTTTCTGTGAACAACTGAAACTTATTTGTTATATCAAATCAACTTGAAGTACAACAAAGGGTGACTAAAAAATTACACAGATTTTGCCCCAAAAAATACTTGTATATTTATTTCAATATTGGTTTCTTAACAAATTATTAAAAAAAAACATTGGTTCTCAACGTCATTTTGCCATTTCAGATCTATAACTCAGATAAGAATACAGAAATATAAACCTTATGTACAATGTTAAAAAAATTACATGTATATATAACATATACACACAGAAAATAAATCAGAGTATTACAAGAAGATCAGAGTTATTCCTTCATTACCAACCCTCTTGTCACTCTTAAGTCATAATGGATAATGTCAAAGGTCAATATTTCATTTATCAGACAAGATCCTGATGCCAATGTCAAGCTCTCCAACAACTACAGAGAATCCTGATGCCAATGTCAAGCTCTCCAACAACTACAGAGAATCAATTTAGGTGTGAGAGTTGAGTGCTTAAACTTATAATATCTCAACTCTTACCCTTTCCCTGTCTGCAGCCAGTTATTGGGAGGTAGTTACCTTCAACATTTAGATATAACCTTGAAGTTTTTTTTTTTTTTTTTTATAACTGTTAATGAGTCGTACATTGTGTAGTTCAATTATTGTGAACTGTAGATTGTTATGTCATTGTAAAATAATATTTCGTTTCCTGTGAAATGTTCTAGACTTATGTTAGGCTATAAATACACATTAGAAATTCAGATAGATGAGCAGATTTAGACTGAGTAATTGTGAATTCAGCATTAACAGCGTAGAGTGGCATTATCAAAGATTGTATTGCAATAACAGAGTATAGAGGAATAATTTGTCTTAACAATTGTGTTTTAAATTAACTGAACCAGCCTGTGTGGATTTTGATGAACGATACAATTATCTAAAGATATGGATACAACTGTGGTAACCAACACTTGCATATTTGTGTGACTTGTTTTAATATTTTAAAACAAATGGACTGTGTGCTGTTTGTTTATTGTTAACATTTATTGCCAACAAACATCTACTCTAAAGAACCCAACTCACACATGAAAACATGACAATAAAATAAAAAAGCAAAACATTTTCTCATATTAGAAATAAACCATTCTATATTTCTACAAAACTCCCAACCTTCACTTTTCTACTTAATAATTAGTGATGTTAACCAGTACTAAAAACCTTCACCTAACACAGTTTTCCCTTTATCAGCTTGCCTGGTTCAAGTATAAACCAGGTGAGCTGAGATAGCTTAGCTACCTAAAGTTTTCTCTTCACCCAGGTATACTGAATAAATATCTAACTAAATATGTTATTACTTAAAACAAGGATAATCCTGCGTAACTAACGCCCTCTACATTCTCTACAAGATAGTTTCCACAAACGAGAGTTTAATATTCAATACAGTTTTACATTTATTACAAAAAAAAAAAAAACATGCACATTTCTTCTTATATACCAGTCCTTATAAACATTATTTTCCAGTGTATTTATGAATAAAATTAAAGTTTTATATAAAAGGGTTACTGTAATTACAAATTGTTAAAAACCTTTTTAATTAAGAGACAATTCCTTTTAACAATATGGATGAACTACACTGTTAGAAGTAAACAAAACAAAAATGGAAAATCAAATTCTCTTCTCTTATCAAGTAATAGTCATCTTTAAAAACATTACTAAGTGATGTGGATGAATATCACATCCATTACTTCTTTCCGTTATAAGTTTTGTTGAATATATTAGATCTTATTCAAAATACAAGTTATTAATAGCATGTTTTCTTATAGCAAAGCCACATCGGGATATCTGCTGAGGCCACCGAGGGGAATCGAATTTTAGCGTTGTAAGTCCGTCGACTTACTGCTGTACTAGCAGTGGGCGATTAATAGCAATTAAATCATCAATCTAATAGAAAATATAAAGATTACAGTTTAATACCTGTTTGAAAAATATATATTCATAGAACTGATACCATTTGAAGAGAAATTAGTGCTTATCAGAAAACTGTTTACATCTGTTAAAACTGTTTATATAAAACAGACAAAAATTAAGTATGTTTTTACATTGATGTTTTGTTAATTTTCATTTTGAAATAATTAAATAATTATTTTGAAATTAATTATAAAAATAATTATTATATTAAAAACCATGATTAAATCTTTCAGAACTATTTTTAATATATAGAGTATCAAAATCATAAGGAATAACACAGTTGGCTGTTTTTAAAGTTTTGGTCAATCTAAAACTGGATTATTGATTTTAATGATCCAAATCCTTTGATTAGAGTAACTTTATTTTTCAAATAAAATATCTAGAATATTATTGAGTGTAACAGAAACAAATTTAGTAGATGTGTAAAGAGTGTGTAATAAGCCTGAACTTAATACAAGTTTTATGCAATTTCAGAAATTGGTAATTTATAATGAGAAGTCTGTATTTATACTCCATTTTTTAATTGCTTTCTTAAAATTAGTAATAATCATTTTTAATCAAAGGGCTTTTTGTAAGCATGTTTGTTGTATTGATTTCATTAATTAAAATATGTGCACGTACTTTTTTCATATAAAACCAAAATTATAACCAGTTTTATCAATAAATGTAATAATGAATTTTTTTCTTTAACTTCCTTTACTTCATTTTTAAAAATACTGAAAAAATATTTTATATGTTGAAAAGATTATTTAAAGTCTTTAATCAGTTTTTTTCCTTGTACAAAAAAAAAGATTTTTTACTGACTTTGGTAATATAATCATCACTATTTTTTTCTAAGTCTTTTAAAGATTTTACCTTTATTTTTTGTCTTTTTAAAGTTCTAAATTTAGTTTTGTTTTTTGTTTGTTTTTCAAATTTCATGCAAAATTATACGAGGGCTATCTGTGCTAGCCACCCCTACCTTAGCACTGTAAGATTAAAGGAAAGGTAGTTAGTCATCACCACCCATTGCCAACTCTTGGGCTATTTTTTTACCAATGAACAGTGGGATTGATTGTAACATTATAATGCTCTCATGGCTGAAAGGGTGAGCATGTTTATCTTTCAAAGCCTCTAAGTTATCTGTAATAATATGATTATAATAAAAAAACTCAATAAATTCACTATTGAAACTATTACAAGTCAAGTTATAAATTTCTTTCAGATATTATTCATGAATAAATTTTTTCCTATACATTTATTTTTTTTAAAATTAACTGTAGGTTGAAATGATTTTATTGGGAATATTTCTTTCTGAACACTTATGAACTAAATGTGAAAGACCTAAATCATCACATACTTTATGTCTAAAATCTATTACTACATAAAATGTTTCTCTTTCACCAAAATACTCATTCGAATTTGATTCTATTTTAATTATAATTTTATTTAACCTTGAATAAGATGTTTAACATGAATATATACAATTTATTTCAATTCAAAAATTAACACATTTTGACAAATATTTGTTTCATATTCCTTAATTCAATATTTGTTTTATTATAAATTTTAAAATATTAACAAATCATTCAAGAAAAGGATCTAACTTCCTTTTTATAAAATTTTTCAAAATTAAACCTCTTTTTTTAATCTCTATCTTTTCTTCTGCTGAATGTTATAACTATTCATACAAAATAAACATCTATTGGAGATATTTTAACTTTAAGATTCAACACTTTATTTTTACAAAATCCTGGTTTAGTGCATACAGATACATTTTTTCTCTTTCAAAATATTCTTTCCCTTCCAATAATAATTTGACATCATGCATGTTTTCTAAACTAATAATTTTAACGTTAGCAAATAAATATTTACAATAAAGGTTTATTTCAATGGATGAGAAGAACCGTTATTACTTTGAAATCTATGAAGGCTAGTCCTTTAATAAATACCAAATATACCACAAGTCAATAGATAAATTATATTATCCACACTTTTCATACTGGTATATCTTTACATAAATGTTGAAAGTCTGTGGTGGTATGACAAATTAGTCATCTTGAACTGTAGTAAATAACCCTTTCATAAACCAAAATAGCATATTTAAGTTACTACTAGATAGCTAGCCAGGCTAAGAACCAGTATACCAATGTAGTAAAATATTCCTAAGTAAGAAATTCCTAAATAGCAAGACACGAAGAGGGCAACAAATCACTATCTTAACATAACTCTCCACTATATGTATATATATATATATTAGTACAGTCTTTTGTTTTGCATTTTGTGGTTTTTATGAGTGTTTTTTACTACCTTGCCTCACATGGATGGAACTTCACCAAACTTGATATGAAGGTTCATTTGGTCCATCCAGGGGTACATACAAATTTTCATTTCACATTTTGTGTTGTTTTTTTTATGGATGTTTTTGCTTTTTGTTTACCATTACTTTGCCTCCTGTTAACGGACCTTCACCAACTTTGGCATGAAGGTTTGTTGGGTCCACAGGAAGACACACACAAAGTTTCAGTTTTGTGTTTTGTATGGGTGTGTTTTATCACTACTTTACCCCTATTGATGGAGCTTTGCTTGGTCCACCTGGAGATATGTGAAAAGTAGTTGTTTCATGTTTTGTGTTTTGCAGTTTTTATGAGCATTTTTTACATTTAAACATAAGGGAAAAAACTTTTCATATCGTAAGATAACCTATCATTAATTTTATGATTAGTATATGCATTCAAACTTTAACTATTAAAAACAGAACCGTTCACATTGAAAACTAACTATAGCAGAAAGACATGCCTTGTTCATATCAATAATGGAAAACAGCAGAAAGACATGCCTTGTTCATATCAATAATGGAAAATAGCAGAAAGACATGCCTTGTTCATATCAAAAATGGAAAATAGCAGAAAGAGATGCATTGTTCACATTTAAAGTTAAAGGCAATATAAATAAATACAATATTATTTTACAGTCAGTATTTAAATACAAGAACGTTTCAATGAACATACCTTTTCACATCCAAATAAAACCAAGTCTGAATCTTCTGTAATAACTAATTGTACAATTCCAATTTTATTGAGGTAGGCCAGCTGTGCATCAGATTCGTATGGAGCTACAATGTAATCTACACCTTTCTGTTGACACGCCTGTAAAGAAAATGTTATTGAACCATAGAAATCCCTTCTATTTTAGTACACTAAACATATCAGCCTTGTAATCAGATACCTACAGCTCCTTGTGGTAATTAAGCAATCTGTAGTTGAAACAGTTCTTGCACAAGCAACTGATATCTTTTTCCTCTTAAGAAAATCATATACAACCCTAACACACAAATGTTCTATATATATTGTCTATACAATTAATCTATGGTTTTTTATTCTCGGTCATACTCTTTTTACAAATCAAAACAGTCAATTATCTGTCAAGCTCAAAGTTAACATCAAGCAATGTCTTTCTTTTTAATGTTGGTTATAAATCACACATCACAAAAGAACTTTGTACAGTCTTACGTAACCATTAAAGATGGAGAATCTCTATGTTATTATGGTTATTTTTTGTCCATTTTAATTTTAACAAACTAAAAGTCAACAGTTTCAGTGTCGAGGTTATAACTTTAACAAAATAATGTACTTAACAGAGTAAATTTAAAATACACCTCAGTTTCTAAACTACAGCCCCTTTCAGTCAATCAATCAGTAATTCATTAAATATATATTCATATTATTAAACTACTTGACCTAATCTAATGTCTCCAGTAACTAAACATTTTCAGAATTCATAAACAATTAAAAGCTTTCATAAATTATTAAATCATCTGGTTATTAAACATAAAACTCAAGATCAATATATTTCACAATCTGATAAACACAGATAAACAAAACTCAAGATCGATATATTTCACAATCTGATAAACAGAGATGAACAAAACTCAAGATCGATGTATTTCATAATCTGATAAACACAGATGAACAAAACTCAAGATCGATATATTTCACAATCTGATAAACAGAGATGAACAAAACTCAAGATCGATGTATTTCACAATCTGATAAACACAGATGAACAAAACTAAAGATCAATATATTTCACAATCTGATAAACAGAGATGAACAAAACTCAAGATCGATGTATTTCACAATCTGATAAACACAGATGAACAAAACTAAAGATCAATATATTTCACAATCTGATAAACAGAGATGAACAAAACTCAAGATCGATGTATTTCACAATCTGATAAACACAGATGAACAAAACTAAAGATCAATATATTTCACAATCTGATAAACAGAGATGAACAAAACTCAAGATCGATATATTTCACAATCTGATAAACACAGATAAACAAAACTCAAGATCGATATATTTCACAATCTGATACACACAGATAAACAAAACTCAAGATTGATATATTTCACAATCTGATACACACAGATAAACAAAACTGAAGATCAATATATTTCACAATCTGATACACACAGACTAACCTTAATCAATTCATGAGCCATTTCTGAGGTGATGTCGACACTTCTCTGAAAACACTCCCTTGCTTCTTTTAATTTTCCTTCTCGAAGGTATTCTTTTGCTTTTTTCCTGTTTTTTTCTCGGTTCCTAGAACATTACTACACATTTAACCATTTTCTTCTGCAGTCTTATATATACAATTCATTGAGTTATATGTTTAATGTAAAATTCTTTAGAGAAATTGGTTTAAAAAAAATGGAGTCACTTTATCTTATTTTTAAAAAAGCAGAAAAGATTAAACACACACTACACCTTGGCATCACAGAATGTAAACCACCAGATCTTTCCTACAACATGTAAATATTATGGCAAACATATCAACATATGGATTCTTTTATTAAAAATTTGCTAATTGCTTTGAGAGATAACTGCTAAAATTTAAAGCAGGAAAGTAAGATGACAACAATTAAATTTGATTTACAGGATAAATCAGATTTCTAATGCACAAGGATGAAAACCATTTTCTTACATTTGAAAAAAAAGGTAAAATACTGGGTAATTTATCAATGTTACCAAAATGAAGTCTGTACATATCAAAAATCTTATCTGTGTTAAACACCTGATAGTAATCATTCTAAGAAACATGAATGAAAGTTAAAAATATATATGTCAACTACACTAAAAATAATATCTCATTTACTGCTATGTACAGTATCATATATATAAAATTCTAGATTAGTTCAAGTATTTTTTCTCCACACAGTACATACTTTATTAATTAAATATAATTATTTATAACATTAACTATAATTATTTTCCTACTCTCTTCTCTTTTGTTCTGTAACTTTTTTAGATGGAAGATGTCGTCCATCAAAAACCAATACCGGTTTTATACCAGCTCCCAGCAGCACATTCACCATTTTCATGCAGTACATAACATACCTAAAACAAAAAAAAAAAGTGAAAAAAATATCCCAATTATTAAATATGCTAATATCAATTGGGCTGTGACAATAGAAATGGGAATACTGGTATAGTACTTTGAGGTATCCATTAAAAGCATATCAAATATTTCAGAATTACAGAAAGTTAACTAGTTTTTCAATACATTCCATTTTGGTTCCTTTACTACAAATATCGTAAGATTTATAAACAAAATCATAAACAAGAGTCATCAAAACCTTTACTCTGCCTCCCTCAAAGGGAAAAAGAGCTGGAGCCAGGTCTATTATTACTACGAATATTAGTAATACTTATCAGCCTAACAGCAGAAATCTGAAATAGCAATGAAAGTAAACTACAATTTCATACCTTGATGTTCAAATGACAATTCCAGTACAAAACATTTGAATACATGTACACCAAAACATGGTTAGCAAATTAAAAACCAAAAATTACATGATTAAATATATTTCAAAAATATCTTTAGGACCCATCACATCAGATTTACCCATCCGTTTTCTCTCCCTTGACTAATTTTTCAGCACACGAAAATGCTCCTTTATGAAGCCAGCAATAGACATCCACTCCAGCAGTAATCCCAGTAAAGTCATTAATATTAACCTCTCTAGAAGCTTTCTTCAAAAATGGAAGCAGACCTTGAATCCCCATACTTAAACTATATTATATTTTCCTTACAAATCATGTACAATTTCTAACTTCATTTATAGTAGTATTTATAAAACAATTTCTTATAGTTTAACATACTTTAAAACCCCATCCTAATATTATGGAAATCGCGCCAAACACACCATACACCCGCCATCTCGTGGATATTAAGCTTTAATGTTTTATGATCGTAGAGAGATACCCGATGATATCCCAGAAAAATGTTTATACTTCACGTATTTCATAATGCCCAAAATATTCAATTACATGATTCATTTTTTTTGAAAGATAAATGGTTAAATAGTCCTAAAGTGTATCTGCTCTGATTTTTTAAAAAATTAAATATTAGCACTTTGCATGAATATTTCTGAGAGAAGAATTTCAAACATAACCTAACTTGTTATACTAGCTGTCGAATCTGTTGGAACGTGGCATGCTTTTGTTCGTAAATACCTTAACAGTCTGACGAAAATGTAATCTTATTTCAATTTTACATAAGTTTATTTAAATACATAGCAAACGTCTATCTGAGCTCTGAAGAGAAGTTCGATTGCTTGAATGTATCCGACTTTATAGAATATAAAATATTTCTAAATCCTGTTTCAAAGAAGCATTGGAAGAAATCTTACTTTCATTTACCAAAAATAAAATAAAATAAAACCTGAATACAATTTGCCATTAAAATAATTCACGTTTAGTTAAAATAATGCAACAAATACGTTTTAATTGGGTTTAGAGTGTAATATTTAGGTTTGACTACTTATATTTCATCATGAGAGCCATAAACTCATTTAGGCTAAAGATGCTTATGAATGCTGAACTTGTCGCAATAAATTTGACAAAAATTATTAATTAAACAGAATAAACTTAATGTATGTTCATGAACAGATATTAATATTTAGTTGAGTGTTTATCTTAAGTGAAGAAATTAAGGAGAGCTGAGATAACATAAACTTATTTTAACGCAAAAATAGCGCTATAGAAAACCTTTTAAGGTATTATTTGAAAACTGTTTTATTTTAGTGCTCTTACCACATATGTTTGTTTGTTTTGAATTTTGCGCGAAGCTACACGAGGGCTATCTGTTCTAGCTGTCCCTAATTTAACAGTGAAAGACTAGAGGGAAGGAGCTAGTCATCACCACCCACCGCCAGCTCTTGGGCTACTCTTTTACCAACGAATAGTGGAATTGACCATCACATTATAACGCTTCCACGGCTGAAAGGGCGAGCATGTTTAGTGCGACGGGAATTCGAACCTGCGACCCTCAAATTACGAGTCGAGTGTCTTAACCACCTGGCCATGCCAAGCCTATCACATATAAATGAATAAACATACGTATGGAAATGCAGGGAAAAGTTAACAAAACAGTCGCTGGTATGACAGACAAGAGACTTCAGGTTAATTTTAAACGTTTAGTTTTGTTCTCAATCATAGAATAGCCAGATGTGGAAATTTGTCTGATGATAATCAGCAGCTAGCTTATATTTCTTAAAATATTTTTCAAAATAAAATAAAATATGTAAGGGTTAATATGAACCTTTTCAAGATGTATTAATATATATATATATATATATACATTAATGCGTTCATGTTTAACAAGAAAATTTTCAAAGTTACATTTGTGGAAAGATGTGTTACAACAAGAGGTTTCAAGGTTCTGTTGAGGTAAAAATAACACAATATTTGTGTAGCAGTAAAAAAACGCATTAAATGGAACAAACTGTAAGAAGTCTTGACATTAGAGAAACTAATTGCGACACATTCATGTGTCTTCTTCAGTTTGACGTTGCATTCCGGCTATAAGACATGCATGTGTCAAAACTAATTTCAGTAATATCAAGTCTTCTGACAGTTTGTTCCGTTTGCTGTTCTCATGCTGTTGTAGTTAAACTCTTGGTAATTTACTTTATATATTGGTTTGTTATCAGTTGTTTAGTGCAGAAATTTAACTTTACAAGTAAGTCATTAGTCTTCATTTAACTTTACAAGTCGTTAGTCTTCGGATTATTGTTCAAATGTACAAAATGAATGTAGCACGTGACAAATATTATTTAAGAAATAAATTAGTTCGTTATCATTACGTAGACTTGGCATTAAAGTCCATTGGTTCAGCTGAAATATGTGGAAGCATTGTTCAAATTTAAAAGAAAGTCCCAATCTTTAGGGTCACGTACTTTCATATATGTAAAATTACATAAAAGCAACCAACATTTTAGGTCTGAACCCTGTAGTGCATTCATTGGTATTTGCATTTGACTCCTGTAAAAAGATGAATTTTTATGATATAAAGTGACCTTTCTGTGTTTGATGTGCATAAATATTATCTTATGCTTTAAATGGCGTAAATTTTGAGTGAAAATAATTATTTTTGAATATTTACACTGTGTTTGTCAATTTTATTTATATTTAATAGATATACATACATTGCTATGCAGGTAAAAACGGCTGGTATGGGTAGAGTCAGTTCAAGAAAGATGTAATACAGAACCAACGTATCTCGCAAAAGCAGCACAATTATAAAATAATGGGAAATAATGAAGAGAAATAGAAATGTTATAGATATTACATGCCATGAAAAATCAGTATCACTGTTTGCACTTGTAAATGTGATTTTGAAAGGGCATGAGATCAAAAATTAGAGAAATCACCAAGGTTCTACACATGGTGCCGTGACAGTCTTTGAATTTCTCATATTTAATGTTGTTAAGCATTCAAGATCTGCATCTACAACATTTTGATACAACACTAACTGGGAAACACTACTGTCTATCTATCTTTTCCTTGTCGTCCATGCTGAGGCTCGGACAATGGGATTAGTTGATAAACTCCACACGTTGAAATTGGCCATTTCATACCACCAAGTAATGCAAATATCGTCTGACATGGGCAACAGCTTACGCACCTTGTGTGTTCACTAAAGCTCAAGAAAGGCCTCGTGACCACTGGAAATGTAAACAGCATAGATCGCAACTTAAGTTCCAGAACAACAAAAGAGTCTTTCCACTGAACTGTCATTTCCCTAACTCAACATTCAAATGGAAACTGACTTGGAATCAACCTCTACAGAACGTTTTTAAATTTTGGCATTTCAAATTCGAGGCAAATCTTACAACTTCCTTCTCAATATACATGTATTCTACCAGTTGTAACTTTCACCGATAATCAGTTTGCTCCAATTACCAACAGTTCTTCAAAATTCCCTTCAGATCTTATGGTAAATATCATGTAAATGGAACATCAATAATTATGTAAGTTACAAAATTCTTAAACAAAGAGAAACTGTAAGAGTACGACTATTTATCATGGTGTTCTATAACACGCAAAGAAAGCAAATATATCTAATAGGCCATGCTTGGAGACAAAAAATTATAACTAGGCAGAAGCTACCTAACCCTGAGGAATAGGGTTGCGTTCAACAACTGAAGGATTGCCACCGCGATCGACAACATTACTAGAAACATTAAAGTGGTTTCTAGAAGTGATCTGTGTGGCAATAAAAAGCTTGTAGAGCACCGCGTAAAAGTAGTCAGGTCAGTCTTTCGTGTAACTGCACTCTGTATCGGAAGTGGAATGATTTTGAGTGGGTAATTTCCTTAAATATAGTTGCTTAAGTTAATGTCAGTAGTTATCTCATTTATGCTACATAAATTTTGTAAATAATTGGGTTATGTGTATGTTTCTTATAGCAAAGCCACATCGGACTATCTGCTGAGCCCACCAAGGGGAAGCGAACCCCTGATTTTAGCGTTATAAATCCGTAGACATACCGCTGTACTAGCGAGGGGCGATAATTGGATTATCTGTAAAAACTGCCGAAGTCGTGAATATTTCTTGGGTTAAACGTTCTTTAATTTGGGAGAATTTAAAAGAAAATTATAATATGGTTAATGCTCACAAGAGAAAACAATTAATGATCATTTGAAGGTGACCAAATAAAAAAAATATAGTGTTAATATAAATTTTCGTGTTAACCACACTGCATTTCTTACATATTAGATAATATATTAAGTAATTGGACCTAGAGGTAAAATCTAAAGTGGGGTTTGCTTTTATACGATTCCTCACACAAAACTCTATAAACCCACGAAGTTTCATGATTTCTTCCAAATTTGAACACTTTTTAACCTAATTGCTGGATTGTTATTTTTGCCAAGTAGTCCAATAGAACCTGCTTAATGGTAAAACACGTTACAACACTGACGTTTGAAGCGAGGTTATTTTGGAGACAATAAAATAAGACTTTGACTCAGATAGTTAATTCCAAGATGACAACTTGATTACAAAATGAAATCGAAATTTGCTAAAGCTTAAGAAACAATCAATAGAAGGACAAGAAGAAAAAGACAGATAAATTAAAAGACGATGGAGAAGAATGAAAAAGAAAAATGGGAAGAACGTGATATAAATTTAATAGAAAGACAAGAATAAAAAATCAAGAGACAAATAAAGTTAAAAGAAACTGAGGTAATATTTAAGGAAGAATAAATACAAGACTAAATATAATTGAAGACAAAAGAAGTTTTTTAAGCTGTAGAATATAAACTTTCTACATAATTCACTGACTTGCTATTATAGACAATTACTTATTCCTGTATACTTTAGATAAAACTACTTTCACTGTAAAATCACCAACGTATATATTTAAAATGAATGGATATTTAAAAGTTAATTATGTTAATTTAAAACTAGTAGCTAAACATTTCTTGAATTGGTGAAATGCTTGTTAACACTGAGTGGTCTCATTGGATATATTAGTGTTTTAAGTAATATGTGTAGAGAATGCCCTGCATGTTACAATGACAGGTCAAACAAATGTGTTCCTTGATATTGCCCAATTATAAACACATTTAGTATTAGACAGGTCTGTATACAATACCTCTCTATTGGCTATGTATTCCAAGAAACTAACCCATTGACGAAACATTTCATGTACTTCTTTGGATTCAGCGTAAGGTTCTCATTATAATGACTTTCTTCAGCCCTTCATAAACATTACAAAAGATCTTCTCGTGTGTGAGTATCCTATCCAAGTAAATGAGTACGACATCCAGGATAGTTCAGAAAAAATACACTTCATAAACCATTGAGGTGTATCAAGTGTATTACATAGCCCAGAGAGTAATAAATTGTCACAATCCACTTAATTCAGCAAAACCTATTTTCTCCCTACTTGCTTCGTCAGTTTCCTCTTCCTGTTATTCACTCTTAAGATTCAATGTTAAAAATAAAATTGTTCCTGATAGAGCATCTGAAGTATAGTTAACCCTTGATGGTGGGTAGACATCCTTATCTGTGGCCTTATTTATCTACTCATTATTATTTTTCAAAAGTGCGACAGGTGACGCCAATGGTCTAGTACTGGGTTCTGTTACTTCTTTTCCATGGCTTCTGTCTCTTTAAAAGCCTCAGCCTGTTTCGTCAATGGGACTTATCAGGCTAACTGGCATATTCATAATGAACTTTCAGTACCAAACTTGTAAAATATCTTATTCAATTGATCTAAGTTATGAAGTCCACTATAGAAACTGTCTTAATACTTCCCGAACAAATCGTAGCATCAATCAGTTATAAGGCCTCTGCATCTCTGGTTATACAACACTTGCAAATGAAGTGAAAATATATCCTTGTGTGCGGATGTACCATAAGATTTCTTATATCTTTCCTCAAAGTTATTTAGTTCTGATGTTCATCACATCAAGTCGTATCTGTTTTCTCACCCAGTTTGGAGCAAATTGGTACTTTCAGCTAAGCCTTATTTCATAAGCTCATCTAATTCATACTCCCATTATTTGGTTAGCACTTTATTGTTCTATTGATCTGACAGGATTCAGAGATTCATTGCTAAGGTTTGAGATCCTTGATGAATGAACAGCTGTTAATTCTTCAAACCTTTTCGAATGTAATGGTCAGACTTTCCACATATATAAAATTTCCATCTTTTTGGTATCCTTTAGAAAGAGTTTTTATTTACCACAAAGTTTGTTTGCAATTTCTGGCCAAATGTCTTGGCAAGTTACATGTGAAACACCTATTGTCTTGTGAATTATTTTCTCCATCTTTTGTAACATGTTATCTAATTAATCTTTTTAGTTATTCTAGATTATTTATAAAGTTCATATTTCATTACTACTCGATCTAATGGTCCCGTAAGTTCTAGATGGGGTACTTCAGTAGACTTCACTTATTCCTTTCCTATGGATAAGTTCACCTGCTCATGAACATTTCAACTTTATTCCATTTTAAGTATCTTTTGCTTTACTTTTTGCGAAAAGCATCTGATAAAGCTGTGTTTTCCTCTCTCATATTTATAGTAGATATTTATTACTTTTATTTCTTCCATGAAACCTCAAGATTATCCAATAATTTAAATGTCAAAACTGAAACATTCTCTTACTATTATTAATGAAAATAACACGCACACAGAATTTTCCAATAATAATTTTCAGGTTAGTTATTACAGTTAACGTCATACTCATCAGTTCCCTAACCTGGAGATTAAATTCTTTGTCTCTATGCTATCATTGCTTCTTTCACTGTTGTGCACTTTGTAACAATTTATTAATTCATGTTTAATAAATTTTTGAATGACTTTATATAATGTTCCTAGACACACGTGGAACCACATGTATATATTTATTTTACATCTTCATTACACGTTCTTCGGTATTCTAGTGCATATATAATTTGGTACCACTCAGGTTACCCTTATGCTCGGTAGTGATGGTAATGTCCATCAGATACAGTTGTTACATTTCAGGCTACACAAAATAAATAATCACTGAGAACACTTGCAATAATTAAGACTTGTAATCTAATGGTCTATCTAGCCGTGATTAAAATTCGTGCTGTTTCTACTGATTATCTGTATACACTCAGATGAAACATAACTCTCTCATTGAATGTAGAACTGACATGCTCTCCAGGTAAATATGTAAAGAACTAGTGGGTAGAGGGTAAATTGCTCTGTAGAGTACTCAACACTCAGGTAAATTATGGGGTGATTATCTCAAACATTGGAGAATATTTCACCTCGGAAATTTCCCTCTGTGGCTTAGAAAGCAAAGATTGAAATATCATTTTGGTCACTGGTTTTTCATTCACATGATAAACTCAGCTTATAAAGTAATTCAACTGATTAACACTTGCATTTTACAGTGACATGCTATCTCATTTTTCAGAAAGTAAGGTTTTCAAAGTATTTTCAACTGAGTTTTCAAGCTCTTAACTACCATCTTTAGTTGTATAAAAACTGTTGATGCACAAGGTTTCTATCTACATGCTCCAGCTACCTTAGCTTCTGTTGAGTGATTAGTAATCATATGATGAAGTATATACATCGTATTGCATGCCATGTTACGACTCAGAGGCTTAGAAAGCAAATATCACGACACAGTTTCAGTCACTTGTCAATGATAACCTTACAGTATAGTAGGTACATTATATTTCGATACATCCTGAGGTCAACTGATCATGGTAACAACATTTATCCTTCCTATCTACAAATGGTATTCTCAGATAAATTGATTTATGTGTAATTCAAATGGTTCTCTCAATAGCAGGATTGAACAGGAAGGTTTTAGGATAATCTAAATTTCAAAAATCAACTGAGTTTTAATCTGTGAGAGAAATAAAAATATTAGTACATTTGAGAAAAAAAATAAGTGAAAACGATCTTATTAATGATATGACAAAAGTAATGCACATCTTTGCATAAAATACTGGGTAATTGCCCTCCCACTGGATGCGGAAATTAAGAAAGAATACAAGTTCTGATTTAGAAATAAATCTCGTATCTTTTTTCATATATATATTTTCAACTTATAACTAGTTATTCTCTCACATCATTGATTAGCTCCAACATATAGACATCATCCACTTGACTAGAAAAGGATGTTGTGATCATCGAACATTTTGACATGAATGTTATACAACAATCACTTGGGCAAAGTAAATATAACCTGTTATAGAGATTAAAGTACAAATATAAAAAAATAAAATGGAATTAATTGTTTTATGAACCACATATTTATTTAAACTAAATGAAAAACTTAAAAGTTTCCTCAATTGCTAACGCGTGTATGAATTTCGTGCAAAGTTACACGAGCACTATCTACACTATCCATCCCTAATTCTGCAGCGTAAGACTAGAGGGAAGGCAGGTAGTCATCACCACCCACCGCCAACTCTTGGGCTACTCTTTTACCAACGAATAGTGGGATTGATCGTCACATTATAATGCCCCCGTAGCTGAAAGGGCGAGCACATTTGGTACGACAGAGATTCGAACCTGCGATCCTCGGATTACGAGTCGAACGCCTTAACACACTTGGCCATCCCGGACCTGGACAAAACAAACCTTACCTTATGTACGATAATGACTGAGAGTGCATGAAGCAACTAAAGACCAGAATAACAACATTGGGGAATTACTTGATGTTGGTTGAGAGTAATTCTACAAGACAATGTAAACTGCGCTCTATTTAACGTGGGAAATAGACACGGGGTTCAACATTTGAAGCCTGTAAAATCACCGCTGATCCATCAAGGTACCAGAGGGAGTAGTCAACAAGCTAAATGAAATGTTAAATGTTGAGACTAGTATTAAATTCTATGTTTTAATGTTAAATTAACAATGAAGTTTGATGAACAGGCTGAAAGGAGCGGTTTTTTTTTTCATTTTTTCAATGACTATTAAATCCTTCAGGAAATTGACTGTATTTTGATATGCTACCTTGTAAAATGTATAGAAAGCAACTTCAGTTTAATAAATCATTTACTAAGCACAAGTCGATATTTATTCAGAAACTCGTGCATAGTCCGTCAAAACTAACAGAGTAAGTACTATCGCCCTCCACCCCATAGTCGGCCCGACATGGCCAACCGTGTTAAGGCGTGCGACTCGTAATCTGACGGTCGCGGGTTCGCATCCCCGTCGCGCCAAATATGCTCGTCCTCCCAGCCGTGGGGGCGTTATAATGTGACGGCCAATCCCATTATTCGTTGGTAAAAGAGTAGCCCAAGAGTTGGCGGTGGGTGGTGATGACTAGCTGCCTTCCCTATAGTCTGGCACTGCTAAATTAGGGACGGCTAGCACAGATAGCCCTCGAGTAGCTTTGTGCGAAATAAAAAAAAAAAAAAAAAACAAACATCACATTGCATCAAAATCAGTGTACATATCTAACTAAAACTTTGACCTCCACTGTCTACACGATGTGCAAACTATTTCGTAAAGCCGCTGAACAACGTAACAATATACTGGATTTTCTATACTTTTCTGTATCTTTGCTGGCTTTTTTGTGGCCATGGTATTTTGTAATAGCATATTTTTTCGAACATTATTTTTACAGTATGTTTTTAAGTATTTTCGGTGTTGTTTAGTAATTTTTTTATCATTAGGACTAAAGTGATTAAATATAAAGAAATATGCTTCATAGGTGGAATTTTATCGATAAAAAGCAGCATTTTTCTTGTGTAATTCTGTTATATAACTAACTACTTTGGACATTGGGATTTCCGTCGTACGTAGTAAAAACAATCAAATAAGGTTAGAACCGCCGTTTGAACTACTTTCGCTCACATGATTAAAATGCTAAACTCAAAGGTAACACTACATGTGACTAACAATAACATGTGCCAATGTAGCAATTTAAACTAAAAACTGAGGTTAAAGTTGCTACAAATACTAGTATTTTTAAAATCAAAACATGTACAGAAACAAAATTATCTTCACTAAATGAAAAACAAAACATATTACTATAATAACAAGGACTAGCAAGATCTGGTATATTTAATTTGACATTAAATCAATATTTGTGTTCCTACTTGTATAGTGTTTTAACTCGCCACGACGCAAAATCCAGAACGTCGTCGTCAAGGTTGTTTCCTTCGCTCGCCTATAACTAGAAATTATTTTTGCGCTGGTTTGAATAAGATACGTGGAAGGTAGGGATATATAAATTTTGTGAAGACGATTTTTACATAACTATTTGCCCTGATAAATGATATTGCGCGTAAACGTTCGTTTACTTTGATGTATAGAACAAACGTGAATGACAGAATATGTACCGTTTGTAATAAACAAACTTGATAAATTTTATGAATCCAAATCAATGGTGGCCAGAAATGTCGCTAAAACGAGGTCCATTGTTAGTATTTCTAGTCTTACAGCGTTTACGTGAAAAATAACTCTAATTAGTAAAAGAATGGACGTAGTAGAAAACATTGTAAAGACGACTGGGAAGTTGAAGAAGTCGTCAGAATATACGGAATGCAAGAATTCTAGAAAAAAAAACTTTGATTTAATCGTACAGTATACACGAAAGCGAGATATAATGTTACTATGATTAGCCTATTTCATTTTCAGTACTAGTGTTGGTATTTTACCTTATTAATATTAATAATTAATTGCAAACCCTTTTAGTTGAAGTCAGTTTGAAAAATAATGTGTATTTTACTTACAGTTATTCCTTTATTTTGCTGGTATTAAAAATCATAAATAATCATTGCCCGACTCCAAGTTTTTCTAGTTTGTTTGTTTTCCTCTCGTAACTGTAATAATTAAGGGGAAAGTGTGGATTAATAATATGGAATTTAATCTGAGTGATTGGTTAAAAGTTGTGAAATCACACGTGACCAAAGAAGTTAATGACAACACACACTTCGAAAAACCTTTGAGTATTTTCAATGTTACCTGTCCAGTGGAACAGCGGCAAATCCACTTTGCGTAGTTTTGTGCTAAATTATAAACAAATTTCAATGTCGTGTTATTAATAAACTCTGACAATTTGTTTTCATTGTGAAGGAGAGACTACAGTGTTTGCTTGTTTTTTTTTTTTATATCAGAGTAAAGCTACGTTGAACTGTCTACTATGTCCGCAGAGGGGAATCGAACCATCACTTTTCAACGTTGCAAGTCTGTAAACTTACTACTGTCCCACAGCGAGACAGACATTTAAAAGAATTAATGTAGTAATTAACTGATCACATGAGTATAATAACCTAACGACTTGATACAGTCTATTGAATTTACACACACTGTACTTATGATTCTAATTTGATAAATCTTGAATACCCAAAGTGGGAATTTTGGGGAGACTTTCGTTCTGCGGTGCCATTAAATACATTGCGTTGCATCCGATGATCTTCAATCACCATTTATGGCACTGGGAGTTGTTATATTTTGTCACAACAGATGGCACTATTGTATTTATTTTATAGGGTAAATACATGGACGGACACGTCGTTGCACCGTTATACTAATATATACACTGCTGGCCAAAATCTTAAGACCAATGAAGATAAAGAAAAAATATGCATTTTGCGTTGTTAGACTCAACCACGTATTTGGGTAGAGCTTCAAAAGATAAAAATAAAAAAGGGAAAAAAAAAAAAAAAAAAATTTTCAGCATTTAATAGGGACATTGTGAACACTATGAAATTAGCCTGAATACTAGCTGGTCAAAAGTTTAAGACAATACCAAAGAGAAGTCCTAAACAGGGTAGGAAATGCGCAACAAGAGGTATCAGTAGTGAGTTGCACGGCCGTCATTGCGAATAACTTCATATTCGCTTTAGCATGGTCGATATAAGGGTTTGCAGAAGGCTGGCTGGAATGTTATTCCAAGTGTTGAAGATGGCTTCACGAAGATCATGCACTGTTTGGAATTGACGTTCATTTATATAGACTTCCCTTTCCATCCACCCCCAAACATTTTCAATGGGGTTCAGTTTTGACGAACACGTTGGATGGTTCAAAAGAATCACGTTATTTGCCATGAAAAAGTCCTCTGTCCTGCGGGCATTGTGGATTGCAGCGTTGTCCTGCTAAAGGATCCAGTCATTTGCACACAAGCGAGGGCCTTCAGTCAATAAGGATGCTCTCTCCAACATGCCAATGTAGCCAGCTGCTGTTCGATGCCACTATATAACCTGAAGCTCCATCGTTCCATGGAAGGAGAGAGCACCCCAGATCATGATGGAACCTCCTCCACTGTGTCGTGTAGAAAATGTCTCCGGTGGAATATCCTTATCGTGCCAATAACGTTGGAAGCGATCTGGACCATCCAGGTTAAATTTTTTCTCATCAGAGAACAAAACCTTCTTCCACTTTTCTACATCCCATGTTTGGTGCTTCTCAGCAAAGTTTACCCGAGTTGTTTCGTGGTGTGGAAGGAGACTTGGCCTTTGATGACGTTTACAGATTTTAAAGCCTTTCTCTCGTAGATGCCGTTTTATTGTCCTTGAGCCGCGTTCCGCGTCCGTAAGTGCCTTAATATGATTGGACGATCGGCTGGTATCTTGCCGGGCAACCAGTCGAATCCTCCTGCTCAACGCCATCGAAATTTTCTTGGGCCGACCACTTGAAATTCTCGTTCCGTATCCCTCAGAGTCTTTTAAGAAATCTGCAACAGCAGTTTTACTTCGCCCAATCTCACCAGTGATGACACGTTGAGAGATACCTTGCTTTTGCAGCTCGACAATTCTGCTACGTTCAAACTCTGTCAACTTTTCAGCCTTTGCCATGTTTTTACCTAACGTAACACAGGAGACGTCAGTTGGGGTATTGAAAACGCTAATGCTTGAACACAAATGACTAAATTTCGTTACGTGTTTACCAATTAACGCTTCATTTCAGTATGGTTTTAAAGTTTTGACTAGCTAGTATTTAGGCTAATTTGATAGAGTTTATGTTTTCCCTATTAAATGCTAAAAATGTTTTGTTTATTTTCCCCCTTTTCTTATTTTCATCTTTGGAAGCTCTATTCGAATAAGTGGTTGAGTCTAACGATGCAAAATGCATATTTGTTTGTGTTCATTGACCTTAAGATTTTGGCCATCAGTGTATATATACTTGAGTTTTCTATCTATAGGAAACATTTTTATATTTTCAAGATGCCCACAGTACCAGTTTAACTGCACCTTTAGTAACTAGGTTCCATTTTTGAACAACAGTCTAGTACATCTGAGAAATTATTACTATTATATCCACAAGTACTATGGTATATTATAAATAGATAGTAATTACATCTACGTAACTTAGTATGTTATAAATAGATATACTGTCTGTAATTACAACCATAGGATCTTAAATGTATTATGATGTATTGTAAATAGACATTGTTTGCACTGACTAAAAGACGCGAGTTTGTACCACAAGAGCTAGAAAAACCGTCGTATAGTGGAAGAGATGCTACAACAAAAAGAGAAAGAAAGAACTTTCCAAAATGGAATAGGTGTAAGTAGGTGGTACACGTTTACAGCACAGAAGCTGTCTGGCTCCAGTTGGCCAGGTCCACTCTTAATATTTTGGAAACTTTATTCATTGAGATAAGAGTTCCAGAAATAATGTGACACTCATGAGCAGGTTCAGCACGTGGATAAGTCTGACCATATGTGATCGATGAGCCACTCAAATTCTGGTTTGACCAATGGTCGATGGGCCAGAGGAGGAAGGGGTTACAGAACGTCTTAGCTCAGTTTCTGAGAAGGAAGAAGCGTGGAGTACTATCTGGCTGTATTTGCGGGCTAGGAACCCGTGATTAGTATGGTTTGGGTTAACTGCCAGACTACCAGTAAGAAGATTCCAGAGGTTAAGAAGGAAATTACTGAAAATAAGTAGCATTCCTTACTTTTCAAACTATCAGATAGTATTTTGTGATACAATATTTGCATTACATTGTGTGATTTCAACTTGAACAGCTAAGAGATTAGTTTTCAGTAAATCGATAACTGAAAGTGCTGTAACTCTTTGCTTCTTAGCTATAGAGTGGTTTAGACTTTCAACTAGTCAATCACCCCATGTTATGACAGTCAGTTGCACGAGAAACCAAGTAATTACCTATAGTAAAATGGTAATCTAACACTTAGTGAATAATTCACACCCTTATCCCAGTAGGAGTAACTTTCCATAACAAACCGTGGATGCTCGAAAGAAATTCCAACATGTACAATTAATTGTTTGTGGCATACCTTTGTGCAGTAAAGGGGTTCTGTTATTTAACAGTACAGAAGATGGGTTAGGGACTATGAACTTTAATGTAAAAGATGTGAATTTATTGAGATTATTTATGGTAAAGTTCCTGTGATGCTCTTAACAATGTATGAATTTAAAACAAAAGTTTTTGTTTGTTTAGTTTCTGTCTAATTTTAGCATGAACTCGCGTCCAGAAAAACTTGTTCTAGTTTTGTTATTTCTATGTTCTCTACAGCACGTAATGCCTAATGTGCCCAACGGAATATTATGGTCTACTTTGAATAAGTATGGAGGGTTTAATGGTTGAAATGCCTCTCGCTGTTTGAGTAGATGTTTGTATGTTACATCCAGTGAATTCTGTGAGGGAGTAACAGACATTTTGTGACACCCTTGCTGAAGAAGTAATTCAAGATTTCTTTTTAACACTGAAGCAATTGCTCATTCTCAGTTCCACCTGTTTTCTGATTGTGATTATTTCATCAGAAATTCATTTTGAGAGATAGAAAACTCATGGTCTATTCAACGATTCTTGAGAAGTGTTTGATTGCCTTCACAAGTATACATGATGTATTTTATTTTTATAAGAACGATTGTGTTTGTTGTATTAAGAAATTTTCAAATACAGATTACTCTTCAAGTCTGCTGGTCAATCCTGCTGTTACTAGCCTATCCATCTGATACTTATGCAGAAATCGGTTTTACCTTAAAATAACAATATAGGAAGGAGAAATTTAGCAATGTGACAGTAGGATTTATTGCAGAGTTTCAGTTCTAATTATGTGCTTCCTAGTCCTTACTTTAATGTTTATTAAGTTTAAAGTAACACATTTACAGAAGAAATAGCTTATTCTGGACGTGGAAATACTCATAATAGTTACAAGGGAGAATATGGCATATAAAGATGTCCAGTGTAGGACAAAGGCTTTCTCCAACGAGAAGAAGGTCCTTACTATTGGTCGGCCTGCAACTGAAGGCTCAGGGTTCATTTTTTATGTCTGGAGCACCCAAAGCACGTGAGCAAACCATAATCCTGAGAATCAACTGTGGCAAGAGGGAAATGCACAGTTGAGAGCTGTCAGAGTGTAGTGGAGCTGACGAGTCTGTTACTGTGTGATGGACCCTTTACAAGACTTACACTATCGCCAGTCAGAGCATGCTGGCCGATCTCTGTTTAAAGTCATTGGTAACCAATGGAGCAAAGCTAGTTATGTTGATGGTGGACAGACTCAACCATTCAGAGCTGTTTACCCTGCAGATGTGGCAACTGTGTTTTCTAAAAAAAACAGCTAAGAGGAAGTAACTTTCACATCACTGGTGACAATAATGGGATTACTCTGAACAAAATTATATAAAATCTAGATTCAATTTCAAGATAACAATACATGCTTGAAGCAGTACTTGAAATTTAACGGAAGCAATGAAACACTGAAAAGAGAATAAAAGAGACAAAAAATTAAAATAAGAAAGATTAAGAAGAAATGGATAGAAAATTAAATGTAGATAAATGAAAAGGAAAGGAACTTAAAATGATGAAGAAGAGCGATAGAGAAATTAAAGGATAAATCACAAGAATGGTACACAGTGTTTACAGAAAAATAACATTTAGTTTGAAAACAGACGGATTTGAAGAAGTCAAAGAAAATATAGAAAATGACATCATTGCTAAAATAAAACTATATGAACTGGACTGTCAAATGCAAAGTTTGAAGCAGTCACATGTCCCTCTTCGTCCACTAAATATTCTGTGTTTGCTAACCTACCCGAGTTTCTTTAAATTTGAAATAACGAAACTGGATAAATATGCAAATTCTTTGTTGTGACAATCAATCAGAAAGTACAGGATGTTTATCTCCACAGTTTTTCCATCAGGATTAATATCTGTAGAAATAAAAGGTAGTACAGTAGATGTAAAATGATACTGTAAACAATACATACATTTTCTGACTTAAATTCCTCCAGAAATAAGAAATCTGCAGATTTGTTTTCTTGTAGATATTGGTAACAGTCATGTTACTTCCACTTAAATGTGAAAGTCTACTAGATTGGAAGATAAACATTAGATGCCATTTTGTAAAGAAGTGTAGTAACTCAAATATAATTGTATACTTTGTCAAATTACAGAAATGAATAGCAAATGTTTACTGCTTGGATTTACTCAATTTCTTCATTATAATTGCACAAAGTGCTTTGGAGATCTAGCCAGAAAGAATAATATAGGACCAAAGGAGATATTACTTCCAAAGAGACGACAGAGATGCAGAAGAACAGTACAATACTAACCTTGTTTAACAAAAGTTACTCCATTGAAACTGTACTTCTGAGCAATGCTATAAATGTCTAGATAAAGCCATATCTTAATGATATCACAGATGCAAATGAAGTTTTGATTGAGAAAATGAATGTATCTAATTAGAAAATTACTAAAACTTAAAGACAACTGCTTCTGAAAAATTCACATGCATCAATGAAGATTAGACAGCAACATATGCTCGCAACAGTCAAATACAGCCCAGAGAATCTATATAATCAAAATGAGCCTTCCTAACAGCACAAGAAAAGAACAGCACCTTTGAAAATTCAAAGAAAACTTCAGTCAACTACAAGGATCCTGGTCTAAACACCTACAAATTGATTGATTTTCAACCTTTCTGTCTTACTCACTTTAGATGCATTGTTGCTACTTTGTTGTGACTGCCAAGAGTGGAAGAGACATGTAATCACGGCTATCATTTCAATCAAGATGGACACCTGTCACAGGGCTTTTGAATAAAAATCAGTTACCAGGAAACAGGCATGGGCTGCTGAGATGAAACCCCAGTAGGCCCTCACTAAGTGTCCAATATGCACCAGAACTTTTACCAGAAAGAGAGGACACCAGAGAACAACAAAGCTGCCACAGTTCTCAAAGTCATCTATAGAAACACAGTTAGGCACTCAATAGTGACCATAAATACCATTTGTTCTAATAGTTAATCAAAGAGCACCATTTCTCGTCGGAAAACTTCAAACACAGTCTCCACCTGCACAAATACAGTGAATTAAAACCTTAATTTTGTATCACTGATTAAGAGGACATATCTACCACAACTCTAGTTCGATAAAGTAGTTCCTACTTTGTTAACAGGGGTAGGAGGGATACACCATACATGACGACTATTTGATTCCATCAGCCAGTCCTTATTTCGTTAACAATAACAAAGGAGTTGTTTCCATAAACCAGTTCTATCAAACATTCTCGACTTTGTTAGCAGTTTTGAAGAGGATGTGTCAGTTGTAACGACCAGTTATTTCTGTAAATCAGTCCTAACTTTTCAGTAGTGATGAAAAATAGGAGAAAAGCACTGTTCTTGTAATATCAGTCTGCATTATGCACCAAAGGTAAAATGTTTGATGAAATTCAAAAGTATCGTTTTGGAAAAGAAATATTCATTTCCAAACACATAATTTGGTAATAAGGCATTGGTTCTGGTTTACTTGCGTTAACATCAATTTTAAGTCCAATGGCACATGTCGAATATTTACCTAGAATCTGAAAACAAGTGTTATTGTCATATCTGTATACCGGCATATAAACAAGATATAATAACATTTTCATCTATCAAACCATCATTCATGTCGACCTCCTATGTTAAATGGAAAGATTTCCCAGAAAATAAATGGAAAACATTAATGGTCTTCTCGTCATAAATTAATTGTAGAACACGTGAAGTGATTTATAATAATATACAAGAATTGTAAGAGAAGCATGTATGCGTGTTTTCTTATAGCAAAACCACATTGGGCTATCTGCTAAGTTCACTGAGGAGAATCGAAATCCCTGATTTTAGCATTTGTAATTCCGTAGACGTAAGAGAAGACAGACTTGAGTGAAAAACAAACAATCAGTCTAACAAAGACGACTGACTGTGTATGAGTTACATCAATCTTCAAGATTTTGTCACTACAGAAATGAACTTTCGAAGAAGCAAAAGACAAGAACAAATAGTCCAACCGAATTAATATACTTCAAAGTAACAGTTATCTGGAATTTTGGAAATTGCTAATCAGAAAAATAAAACAAAATTTTGTCACCAGTGGCACTAAATGAAATACTTAATATTACAGATTATGTAATATTACCTAAATTTTCTACAAAATTCTGGTTTATTTGTGCTAATGGATGACAACTTGACGGAGAAATAACAGCTTGTTGCATCTCTAAGTTTATCGACTGTAAATTAAACGTGTTTGAAGGCTTCGCTGGTATGTAATAAATAGACATGACAATATTGGATCTCAAACAATTTCTAAAGTTTTAGAAGACGGCTTAGAGGTTTATAAAGCAGATTCATGTTCGTATCAGAAGCACGAAGTTATAAAGTAGAATCATATCTGTCACAGAATAGTAATGTTTCCTGTTTCAAAATACAGTAAAGTATAATTATGTCAAAAGTATTTCTCCATTATTTCTAGTCTCTTAAACATAGTACAGCAGATTCTTCCTGTTTCAAAAGTTAATAGTTAACTTAGCTGCTAAGCCTACTTCTAGTCAGCTTGTATAATTATGCCAAAAGTATTTCTCCTTTATTTCTAGTCTCTTAAACATAGTACAGCAGATTCTTCCTGTTTCAAAAGTTAATAGTTAACTTAGCTGCTAAGCCTACTTCTAGTCAGCTTCTTTCGGTATATTCAATAACTACTTGCTGAAGTCGAACGTGGTCTAGTAGTTGCGGTGCTCAGTCCGTAAACCCGTACAAACGCACTCCTGACTTTGGGGTCGTGGGAAGACGTCATCACAGTAATAATCAAATCACGCTGTATTATGTCACACTAAGGTTAGCAATGAGTTCTAGTAAGTAATTGCCTTTGTTTCGGTCTCTCAGCTCAAAATTAAGAACATATATATACGCATATAGCCCTTTGAAATACCTTGCGTGAAAATTCTGAACTAAATAAAACACAAACAATATTCCACTACCGACCACAGCAACATTGAAACCTCTAATGTGATGAAATTTACTGGGGGAAAAATTAATATAAAAAACAAAAGAAAGTTCGTTTGTTTTTAAACTAAAAACCATTTGAAGGGGGAAAAATGTAGTTCTGGTCCAAATGTTTATGATTTTGTATTTGGTTTGTCCATTTGTTTTTTTGCGTAAAACTACACAATGCTCGTGCTCGTTTTAGTGCGGGGAATCGAACCCCGAATTATAATGATACGAATACACAGATTTACCCCTTACTCACTGCTAGGACGTTTATTTTTATCTCAAATGCTATGAATATTTGATTAAAGATTCACTATATTTGAATAAAAAAGAACGTTATAATTGTTACGTTTGTTTTAATATTATGTAGTTAAATAACCATGCCACAATGAAACACAAAAATCAACACTCATAGCAGACTAATTAGACCCATCACAAAAAAGTATATTTTCTGTTTATGTATATATAAAGACACGCTACTGCCATATTTTAGTGACCAGCTCATGTGTTTCAACTTTTCCAAATGTTCAAAGTCCAGCTAACATAGATTGTGAGTAAGTAATACTAAGATTGGGTATATTAATGTCAGAATATTGGAACAGGGTATTATGTTTCACTGCATATACTCATGTGAATGCAGCCCTATTCCAATTTCTAATTGTTCCGTTTGATAGTTTTTTGAATTTCGCGCAAAACTGCTCGAGGGCTATCTGCGCTAGCCGTCCCTAATTTAGTAGTGCAAGACTAGAGGGAAGGCAGCTAGTTACCACCACGCACCGCCAACTCTTGGGCTATTCTTTTACCAACGAATAGTGGGATTGACCGTCACATTATAACGCCCCACGGCTGAAAGGACGAGCATGTTTGGTGCTACAGGAATACGAACCCGCGACCTTCGAACGCCTTAATCCACCTGGCCATGCTGGGCCGTTAATCATTCCGTTTATTTAATACACTTTCATAGTTACGTATTTCATTAGTTTCTTTTTTTTCTTTAATTCAGTTAAAACCACCAACTTTACTGTTAAAAGTTTCTTCGCAATAATATATAGTATAGGGTATGTCAGAGAAAATATAAACACTCGTGATGATAACGGTTAGTCTGTAGAAAACTTTAATTTTATATATTAAAAGTTTTCATAAAATTTATTATATATTAAATACATGAGCAGACTTGAGATATACAGATTCTAGGCTCGGCATGACCAAGCGTGTTAAGGCGTTCGACCAGTAATCCGAGGGTCGCGAGTTCGAATCCCGGTCGCACCAAACATGCTCGCGTTTTCAGCCGTGGGGGCGTTATAATGTGACGGTCAATCCCAGTATTCGTTGGTAAAAGAGTAGCCCAAGAGTTGACGGTGGGTGGTAATGACTAGCTGCCTTCCCTCTAGTCTTACACTGCTAAATTACGGACGGCTAGTGTAGATAGCCCTCGAGTAGCTTTGCGCGAAATTAAAAAAAAACACGTTTGAACTACAGAAATGGGATCCCATGAATCCAATAGGAGGCGAATCAAATTTACTGTCATCAAGTTTGCCACATTTTCAACTGTAATGCGGCTTCTTCTATCTGAATATATGATATTCATTATTGAAAACCCTCCTTCTGCCTCTTCAGAACTAAGATCAACAGTATTTATGATATTTTTAACCTTTTGTACAGTTCTTGGAGTATCATGGCGATTTCGTGGGATATTTTCCACACAGTCACGGAAATCATTAATGCTGATTTCGTGATGAAAGAACTTACTGAATTCATACAATTTTTCTTCAGCAGCTTTCCAAGGGACAACAACTTCACCAATATTCCAATGGTTCATAGATTTTAATGTCATTTTCTTGTGCCTTATGTTTTGAATTTATCACAAACCATCAATCTGGCTTTCATATTTTTTATTACTGCTTTCAGTAGTTTTAGACGAGGAAGACCTGCATATGTTTGTTTTTCAGCAAACTCAGTATTTATGTATCTCAGAACGGCTGGTATTAAAATTTTTGCTGATAAGGAAAGAACAACGTTTCGACCTTCCTAGGTAAGGAAGATGAGTGTCAGTAAATGTTTCATGTTTGGCAATGTGATGAACTGTTTTAACAGCAGTGTTCCAAGAATGGAGTCCCGTTCCAATGTCTAACTCGTTCTTACTTGTATCTCAATCTCATGTTCACCGTCAGAAAATAGCCTGCTTAGTTTTGCTACATTGTAGATTGTATTAACAATTGTACATTTAGAACTTATATATTTTTGGTTTATTTTATTTAGGCATTTGGTAATTGCATCATCTGCGCGATCTTTCAGTTGTGTTGCACACATATCATGTGTCTTCAATAAAAAATACTTTAAAAATGCAAGAATCCCTAAAGTGACAGTCAGTTACGTAGCATGAATTCCCATAGTGATAGTCGATACATTGTGCGTCTAGCATCAGAAGGCTACAAGCCGGTAAGAACCGGTTTGGCGAACTCGTGAAAGTTTAAGAACAGGCTTTACGAGCTGATGCGAACCGGCTGAATCCCACCATTGGCTATAACCAACCTATCGTGGAACATTTGAGACTTGAGATTGAAAATGTACATCTTAGAAGTGAAGTGTTATGATAAAAGCAGGGACACTATGGTTTACGAATCACAGCTGACGGAAAGCAAGAAAGAAACACGAGAACCAGATTTATCCCCATGTTACCGCCGTTCTTTCAGTTCTTTAAAATACGTAAGGGACTGGACATTCGCGAAATGTGCCTTTTATCGCTGGTTATGCACGACCTTGGACGTCAGATTCAATCCAGAACTCTTCCTTCCTCACTGTTGTTTATAAACCACGTAATGTTATAAAATCTGTGAATACTAAGATATGACGCCGCATATATAACAATTTACACAGCTACTGTTTTGTCAATTCTGAGATTAATACCACATTATATCGTTTGTAAAAGATATCAACATTTGTATACCCTTGCAGTATGCGCTACAAATTTTGAAAGACACTTCATAACACCCTCATGGCTGAAGGGGCGAGCATGTTGGGTGAAACGGAGAGTCGAGCACCCTAACCATCAGGCTACGCCAAACTAGACGAAGAACATAGCGTTTAAAATACAATAGGCCTAACACTAATGTCTTATAACAATTAGGCACGACGTAGCCAGGTGATCAATGTACTCGACTCGTAATCTGAGAGTGGCGAGTTCGATTCTTCCTCACACCAAACATGCTCGCTTTTTCAGCCGTGGGAGCGTTATAAGTTACGGTCAATCCCACTATTCGTTGGTAAAAGTAGCCCAAGAGTTGTCGGTTGGTAGTGATAACTAGCTGCCTTCCGTCTAGTCTTTCACTGTTAAATTAGGGATGGATAGCGCAGATAACCCTCGAGTAGCTTTGCGCGAAAATTCAAAACAAACCAAAATTCTCTTATCTAAATATCCTGGTATTCTAAGTCTGTTATTTTTATATAGCGCTGTTTCCGATAAAAAAACAATTGTATTTGTTTCTTTGACGATGTCTTCAATGCCATATTTCTTGGAAGAACGTGCATCTTGAAGGTGACATGTTGAAGTATAAATTTCCATTGAATGAATTGTCTTGTAAGGTATGAAATTAATTCTAGAGGTAGTGGTGAGACTTGTTGTTGTTGTTTCTTTCTTTTACGACTGTTCTGAATGTCTGAAAGTAATCTTTTGATTTAATGGCCTTGGTTATTTCTCTATAAAATCAGTGGAAATATTTTTGCAAATATCGATTAAGGAATTTTGTTTGTTACTGTTGTCAGGTTCTGTTGTGTTTCAGCTTGTGTTTCGTTTATCATCTATTATTGTACTTGTTTTGGTTGGTGGTGCATTCTGGTTGGTATGTGGTTCACTTGTTCGTTTTTCTAAATAGTTTACTTTTTGTAATTTTCATGATTCATTAATTTATCTTTTTCATATTTGTTTTTGAAAATTAAATAAAATCGATTTATTAGAAGAACAGATAAAGTGCTCGAAATGTATGAAACAAAATAAATATTTACGATATATTTACCTGCTTCGTTAAAATATATTGAAACTTCTAACATTCATTCCCTAAAAGTTTGTTTGTTTTTTGGAATTTCGCATAAAGCTACATTCCCTAAAAAAGAGAAATTATATGTTGAAAAGTTAACTTAATTTTAGTTTTTAAATGCTAATATAATTTTATTCTTTATTTCATTAACCCTAAAGCTGCACAAAGGGTTACCTATGATAGCTCATGCAAAAATCTAACTTCGAATTACGCCATTATAAGCCCTTAAACTTACCTCTGAGCGACTGGAATGCAACAAAATTTTAGAAATATTTTTCATTTGATTTTTCTAAATTTTACAAGTAAAGTTACATAAAATTTAGTTGCGTACAGCTGTCCCTAGTTTCAACGTACAGACAGAAATAGAACAATCACTCAACTGTACCTACCCAGTACTAACTAATGTTTAATTTGATTAAGTAATGGAATTTGACAGTAACTCTAATCGGTCTCAAAGGTCGCATTCTTAAAAATGTTTAATTTAACGTCTAGGTTTTAATGCCCTTTCGAAAACAGCTTATATATATGACTTTCCGTAAAAAATAAAGTTAGCTGATGTACAAAGAGAATACCTATTTTGAGTGATTTTAGAAATAGCAGAGTGAATCTGTGTTAGTTATTGCACTGCTTTGTACAACTTAAATCGATTGATTGTGAGTTGTTAGAAAGTTAACGTTATTTGTGAACGTGGACCTACAGTAAAGAGCAAAATTATATAGTGTTACGGAGGAAATAAACCAATTTATGACTGTCACTGGATTGGACGTTGACTTATTTACACTATGAAATTTTAAAAACCGAAAATAAAAAAACTCCATTGCCACAATTTGTCAAAAGTTAGATTTATTTTGGCGAAAACTGAAGATAACTTGTAATGTACTTGACACAGAATTTCAACTCGAGATAAAGTAGTGATATTTATGAATTGCTTAAGATAAATTATTGTTAAGATAAGATGAGGGAAAAAGGAGTTCGAAAAGTGGAATATCTGGACAGAAAATTCAAATAAGAAAAACAAAACAAAAAACAGCAAGTCAAAAAATGGAAGGAAACCAAGAAGGAATTAATAAAAAAAATCAAAGATGGTCAGAAAGAATGTGACAAGAATTTAAGAGAAAAGTTAAAGTAAGTAAAACACAACTACTGAAGATACTCAATATATAAGAAAGAATTGAATTCCAAAATAAGTCTAATTGAAGACTAGATTGGAACATCTGCTGAAGATACACAGAGATTACAACAATAAGATTGAATACTAGATTGAAACAACTACTGTAGATACACATTGGTTACAGCAGTAAGATTCAAGATTAGATTGAAACAACAACTGAAGATACTCAAAGGTTACAACAATAAGATTGAAGAAGTGTAGAAAGGCTGTAAGGACAAAATTGAAAAAGTACAAAAAGTTTTGAGAAAGTCGAGAGTAAAGTAGAAACGAGCAGTGGTGAGACAGAATAAAGCATCTGGAAAATAGATTATTGAATGCAAGGATTAAACCAGATTTACCTGTTTCTGTATTGGCACAAGTGTTTCAACATAAAGCGTCTTTGATTACAAGATATGGAGCAGAAGGGCTTAATTAGTCTACACTTTTATCACTACTGCCACACCATATGTTACCGAAGTATCTTCGAGGTCTTCTCCAACCATATTACTACTACTGTTTAGTTGGACAATTCAACATAGGCCAGTCGAGAAACCAGCAGACTGTAATGGGAAGTTACCATGAAATATGTATCAAGCTTGTTACATATTATAATTTATCTCGGACGAGTCTCCGATTTATTGTATTATGTACGTTATGTATTACGATTTATCAAATTAATGGTATTTGCCAACAAGAATGATTCACGCAATTTTCATTTTTTCACACAAACAAAAAACAACAAAATTTGAAATAACGGTTATTATGAATAGTTATTAAAATAACGGCTTATGTACAATTAGTTAACAAACATACAAAGAATAACAATTCTTATATCTGGTTTAGAACTGAATATTTATAAAATAAACCAAGTCTACGACGAATGAATTAATTCTGAGTTGATGTTGTTGCACCTCGCTTATCGCTAGCTAGCTTGGTTCTTGTTTGGCCTCACACACCCCATAATCTAACTTTTACCAATGATGACATTTAATTTCCTCATAGAAATAATAACATCCTAAGTAATTCACTGAAGTTCAACAGTTTTTAATGATCGAAGTATGTGTTTTCCTATTAATAAACGTTACTCACAATTATAGCTTTCGAGACCTATATAGGACTACAGCTGACGAATAATGTTCTCCTTCTGTCTCTCGCTTAACTCCTTTTATAAGAATCGCGTGATTTTTTCGAAGTTTCAACAATGTTCTAGCGCGTTTTCGTCAAACAAATGTTGTTGATTCTTACTTTCAAGAATCTTCTACAAATTACGAAAACAGGCGGGACTTACACAATATACAGTAAAAAATATACGTTATATCAAAAAAACTATACTGGAGAAAGTATAGGTATTAAAATAAACATATAACAATAAATCCATTACACAGGATACAAAGGAAAGAAAGGACCTCAGCTGAGCTTGAAAAAAGATATGAAAAGGTTTGCATAGTCATCTTGCCCAAATTTTCCTTGTGAAATGATGAATTTTTCGGCATACGACTAGTTTATAGATGCCATGAAAGACGAGAGTATGAGAATTAGGTTGAAACAAAATACGTGTACTTACTTAAAAAAAACTGTACAATTGAGGATGGAACTAGAATTAATCAAGATTGCAGATGAACTAATAAAGACATTGTCTAAAAGTTATGGGATTATTAAATCATGCGGTGTGTCTCAGAACAGCTGGTATGGGTATTAACACTTTTGTTGATAAGCAGAGAACAACGTTTCGACCTTCCTAAGCCATCTTCAGGTTGACTAAAAGGAATTTCCTGAGCACAAACTAAGAAGTTATTTAAAGCTAGTCTAATTTCGTTTTGCGAAACATTGTTCCATGTTTGTCAATAAGAGTGTTAATATACATACCAGCCGTTCTGAGACACATTTTTATTTCAAGGGGGTTTCTCGTAATCAAGAGTTAAGTCATGCAATTTTGAAACACAATTTCCCACCAACAGTCTAGAAGAACTGAAATAATTCATCAGACAGCTATTTAAATAGAATAGGGGAAATAAACATCAAAATAATAAATGTTTAAGGTGTAACCTTAAGGGACATATTACCACAAACTGTAGGCCGAAGTCTTTGTGGAATAACAACTCTCAAAGCATATAGTTGAGAGAAACATGGCCACAACAGCTGGGAAGTTTGAAATTACTTTTACTCTAGGAGACTTCTATAACATCTCATGACATCTGGTTAACTTAGACCGAGGAAGATTTCATATTTAGAACAAACTTCTCACAGAAACATGGATGCAGAATTAAACTAGCTTTAAATGACTTCTTAGTTTGTATCCAGGAAATTCAGTTTAGTCTTACACTGCTAAATTAGGGACGGCTAGCGCAGATAGTCCTCGAGTAGCTTTGCGCGAAATTCAAAGCACACAATACAGATTCTATATATCATAAGTATAGTCTTAACTTGAAACGTCAAAGTCTTAAAGTTCACTTTAACAGAGATTAAGTTCAGCTTTCTTTGCAGGTCATATGGGGCCGGGGATCTAAGTTCAAGTTTCTAGTTCTATTGCTGTCAAGTATGACCTTTTTTCGAAAATTAATTACAAGAAAAAAACGTTACTCTCTGTTTAGCTACTTTTCTTGATTCAACAATTTTCTATCGTTAACGTTTCACAAATAACGTGAACAAATTTTTAACAAAACAAAACTAACAGAATCCAAGACATTTCTTCCTTCAGTTTGATTAACACCATTCATTTACACATGATAGGATCTGCTATAAAAATTAGTCCTATGAACTTGTTTTTCATTTATAAACTAAAAAAAAAGTAAATTACTCAAATACTTCCGGGTTAAAAAGTTTGAAATGTTTTAATTATGTTTAGTTAAAAATAGGCCATTAGAGGGCAAAGACAAGCTGAACGTTCACTTTATTTTTTCTGATCACTAGTTTAATGGATACATAATATATGTATACACCCACATACATTGGTGACCTATGAGATATAGGTAAGTTTTAAAATGATAAACAAGCTCTACTCGTTCATAAGTTGAGAACATTAATTTCTTCCAGTTGAAAGGAACGCATTTTTTAGTGTTACGCATTACGTTATACAAAAGCCTACTAAAACTCTGGCTGGTGAGTAGATAAAAACAATTAATATATGTTTTAAAATTGAATTACAACTAATTTCTTGTAGAATGCAACTCTGAATTAATTCACTCCTGATCATCAGTAAGATTTTACGTTGCGGATCGAAGACTTCTGCAACTGTATTATTATTATATTTCTTGTAATATCAATCATGAACTGCAGCGTGGCTTAGTATAGTGGCGTAAGGTGCTCTCCGCAAGTTGGGGCCTTTGTTTGTTTGTTTGTTTGTTTGTTTGTTTCGCACAAAGCTACTCGAGGGCTATCTGTGCTAGCCGTCCCTAATTTAGCAGTGTAAGACTAGAGGGAAGGCAGCTAGTCATCACCACCCACCGCCAACTCTTGGGCTACTCTTTTACCAACGAAAAGTGGGATTGACCGTCACATTATAACGCCCCCACGGGTGGGAGGGCGAGCATGTTTGGCGCGACGGGAATGCGAACCCGCAACCCTCAGATTACGAAGTACACGCCTTAACGCGCTAGGCCATACCGGGCCCAGTTGGGGCCTGACTAACTTAAGAATTGCCGATAAGGAAAGAGACGTGTGCAAGTTAATTTGTTTGAACCAAACGGCAGTTGCACTATTTTATGCTAGTGATATCAGTCAACCAGAATCATAATTAGAATTAGAAGGAAATCTGTGTAAGGGACACATCTTTCAGACTAACGCTGCTAGCTTAGCACTCAGTGTACTGGACTAAAGAATCGAGGATTTCAGTTAAAAACGTGATGTCATTCAATACTCTCCGGGTTTTTCATCTGTGGACGCACTGTAAAAGAAAAAATGAGTCTATTGTTCATTCATCAAAGGGAAAGATTCTTAACATGGCCGTTTAAATCACTGTCTGCATAATCACTAATTAGCTTTAGAATGTACACCATTCACCCATTTTCTTGTTTTACGTCTGAAGGAGAAACCATATCTCTGCAATTTTTGAAGTGAGCGCTAGTTGGTATAAACTTCGATATTCTACGTCCTCCCCCGCAAAAAAAAAATAATTAAGTTGGTGTATATGTATGTGTCAAGATAATTAGTATTTAAATATATGTGTATGTAAAAATATGAAGGCATAATTCATTTAACGAATTATTTCTTAGATATTTATCTCACATTTGGAAGGTTTTTTGTTGTTTTATCTCTTCCATTAAAATGGCTCAGCGGTTAGCAAGCCTGAAGGCTTACGACACAAAAAATTGGGTTTCGATGCTCGTTGGAGACAGAACAGGTATAGCAGTGCGTAGTTTTGTGCTTAACAATTACTAATCATCTTTCTAATCAATTTTTACGAACGAATAGTTTATAATTCTCTTATATATTATGAAGAAAACGAACGGCAGTAACACAATTAATTATTCATTAATGAAATCAAGTCAACGTTTAATAATACCCAATAACTATTTAAAATGGGATTATTTCCGGCATAAAATAGAAAAGTAGTTCTACTTAACAACTTCACTGTATCAAGACAAAATTAAATGCTAAGGTTTGCAGGTTGTGCTAAAAAATAACATATTTTCCCCCGTTGAATCAAGTATTTAGTTACATTAGTAGGTAAGCTAAAGTTAAGATCTTTATTTATTATTTCTCGTATTGGCTAGATGGGTTAAGGCATACGAGTTGTAATCTGAGGGTCGCGGTTTCGCATCTCCGTCGCACCAAATATGCTTGCTTTTTCAGCCGTGGGGGCGTTATAATGTTACAGTCAATCCCACTGTTCGTTAATAAAAGAGTAGCCCAAGAGTTGGCGGTGGGTGGTGATGACTAGCTGCTTTCCCTCTGGTCTTACTCTGCTAAATTAGGGACGGCTAGCGCAGATAGCCCTCGAGTTGCTTTGCGCGAAATTCAAAAACAAACAAACAAATTTCTCTGTGTTTATTTATTTTGTAATTAATATTTATTCTAGTTTGTCCATGTTATTTTGTATACATCTTTCTTTTTCTATTAAATCTCTTTTTGTCTTCGGATATAAATTTCACTGATCTTCTTCATCGGTCTAAAAATGGGAAACGTATTTAATTTGTTTGTTATATACTGTTATAAACCAGGTATAAAAGGAAATACAAGTCTTTCTTACTCTTTTCAGCAAATAGTTTTAACATAATATTTTTATCCTGAGAGATTTCTTTGAGAGATATAAAATACTAATAGCTGGCTCGAAAATAATACTAAAACATCAAATATCTGTTTTGCAGTAAAAGTTACAATGGTCAACGTTCCATCAGTTTGCTCGGTTGTTACGTTGATTGGTGTGTTGTTAACATTATTCAACATTCTGATGGTAGTGACATCTGCCAGAACAAACAGAGAGGTTTTGGAACAAGAATCCAATCAGAATGATAATTCAGTTTCAGCGTACCAATCAGGACATCGACAACTATCAGCGGACTGTGAGATAGGTTCGTCAGTTCGGGACTTATGTGAACGGTGTGGCATTTACTTTAAAGATATTAGAGCATTTGATTTCTGTTGCCATAACATCAGAAATGTTCGGGCTCATTGTCAGCACATTTTGGTTAACTACAAGCTTGGAGAAAATGATTGACAAGGAAAAGAAAGAGATACTTAAAACTGTCAAATAACTCGGAAAACGCATATACCAGCTTCTGTGGAGCGCTTTAGGCCTAAGTTAGGTTTTAATAACATAGCTTTGAGGTACAGTTAAACCTACAAGGTGCGAAATCAAAATCGTTAAATTTTATCGTTTGTTATTAAAAAAGTAGTTTCTATAAACAAGTAGAAATTGGAAGTTTCTGACTTAGTTTTGTAGTTATATGTTACCATATATTCCAATTAATACAGTAGGAATGTTACGAAAAAATGTGAAAAGCGTCAAATATTTTGAAAAACGAACTAAAAATATGAGAGTCATAACAATATTTATGTGTAAAATAATTTTCTTTACCTAAAATAGTCATTTTTTATTCAACATTTTTATTAAACTGTACTTTATACTATAATCCTACAGCGTAATAAGTTTTCATTTTTTATGTAAAAAAAAGTTTAATGCCATTTTTGGTAAATATTTTTTCTTATATTGCTGTTGGTTTTGGTTTCATCATGCCCACTCTACTATTTGTTTCAAACATCAAATAAATTATGAAAAATATAAATTGGCATAACGGATTGTCATAAAAAATACAGTATTCTTTGATGTCAATATAAAAACAGTCAAATAATCACCATAGAACGATCTAACAAAATACCATCTTACTATAGTAATGCATTCGTATTTCTAATGGTAAGTTTTCGAATTATTTTCTATTATCGTTCACTACAATCTGATCATGATCATCACGTCTGACGGCGGATGGGTAACTTCTCTTTTAGCCTGACGATGAACATTTCAATTAAAAAAAAAAAAAAAGATAGATTTTCCTTTGAATTTTCACTTGGATCTCCAAGTATGTTAAAAAAGAGTACTGGGTAAGTGTGAAATATGTTATCATAGATATCCCATAATAGACAAGATAAAATGTTCGCTTTCTCTATACTTTTTCAGATGTCCGTGATGACTAGAAATCCACTTGAAGAAAAAATGTATAACGGTTGTTATGGATACTAGAACTTTAATTAATTAAAGTACAGAACAAGGTTTCTACCTTTTTAACCCAGAGATGACCTACTAAGGTTGAAACGTTGTTCTGTGCTTCAGTTAAAGTTCTGACAAACATACCCGCCGTTTTGATAATACATTTTTACAAATGTGTGTTTGTCAGGCGCTCTCTTTATGTGTTATTTCTCTTACTTACAACCCAGTTCCTATATAGAAACATAACACAGCGGATAGCAACAAAATGGTGTTCCGACAAAAATAAACTTCAACTTAAGTGACTTGTACTTTGGACACAACACATTACAATGAGTAGGGTTGGTAATACACTGGTTTTGCTGGTTCTGGCTCTAGAGTTGGTCCAGGTTGGTTCCTGAACTGATAAGATAAACCCTGCTCCAACTCCAGACTGGTTCTAGCAGTTTCTGCCCCATCTCCAGAGCTGCTCCACATTTATGTTCCAGCTTCAGCTGTCCAGAGTGATAAAACTTCATGCCTAACTGGAACAGTACTGCCTAATGGCTTATGATTTTATTTAAAATTAAAAGAATCCTTTAACTGCCTTTTGAATATATTAATATCAAGCTAAATATGTTAACATTGTTCATTAATAGCAATAATTCGAATAAAAAAACAATACAAAATTAACTTTTTTTGGATCATTTTATGGTCAAGTAAAAATGAAAAACAAAAAATACAAATAAACTTTTAAAATATTTCGTGAAAACCCATATTTTTATATTCCGACATCTCACCGTTTCACTCGCCAGTGGAACATAGTATGTCTTGTGAACTTAGAACGCTAGAATCCAAGTGCCCCATTGTATAGCTTTGTGCTTAATTAAAAGCAAACAAACCCTTCCTATTTTAATATATTAAATCAAGAATGTCCTCTGTGGTGTTAATTTTCATTCCAATGTGTTTGACTGGCTATTTGAATAAAAAGAGAAAAATTTAAAATATTTTTATTTCCCAAGATAGAAATAAACTATCGTATTATGAATAACATTTTACGGACATTTTTTTATTTTTGTAAGTGAATTAAAACTAAAAATAAAATGCTTTCTTTGAACTCAACGTTTTTTGAATTACGAGAGTAATGAATGTGTGCACAAACATCTAATCAGTTATATAATACCATAGATTATAAAATCTGTCACAACAAAATTTTATATTGATGCTTTGGTTTTGAATTAGTTACTTATTAAATATATTTTATTACAATTTACAGTAAACAAGGTTCATTTCTTGAGCTCAGCATCCAGCTATACGTAGTTTTTATATTTATCGATATATTTTCCCGATACTTGTTTACATTTTTCATAAGATGGCGTCCATAGGTTATAGTGTATATTCTAAAGCTTTATAAATTAAATAGGTTGTCAAAGATTATGAAGACTGTGTTGTATTACAAAATTATGATAAAATTATAGTTACTGCCAGGTCTAGGTAGGTGCCAAACCTGTTGAAGACAAATGATATAAACAAAAATATAGGTTTTGGTTATTTGCTGGTATTTGAGTTTGGGACGAACAATATAGGAAGGAGAAATTTAGCAATGTGACAGTAGGATTTGTGCAGAGTTTCAGTTCTAATTATGTGCTTCCTAGTCCTTACTTTAATGTTTATTAAGTTTAAATAACACATTTACAGAAGAAATAGCTTATTCTGGACGTGGAAATACTCATAATAGTTACAAGGAGAATATGGCATATAAAGATGTCCAGTGTGGGACAAAGGCTTTCTCCAACGAAGAAGTCCTTACTATTGGTCGGCCTGCAACTGAAGGCTCAGGGTTCATTTTTTATGTCTGGAGCACCCAAAGCACGTGAGCAAACCATAATCCTGAGAATCAACTGTGGCAAGAGGAAATGCACGGTTGAGAGCTGTCAGAGTAGTGGAGCTGACGAGTCTGTTACTGTGTGATGGACCCTTTACAAGACTTACTATCGCCAGTCAGAGCATGCTGGCCGATCTCTGTTTAAAGTCATTGGTAACCAATGGAGCAAAGCTAGTTATGTTGATGGTGGACAGACTCAACCATTCAGGCTGTTTACCCTGCAGATGTGGCAACTGTGTTTTCTAAAAAAAACAGCTAAGGAAGTAACTTTCACATCACTGGTGACAATAATGGGATTACTCTGAACATTATATAAAATCTAGATTCAATTTCAAGATAACAATACATGCTTGAAGCAGTACTTGAAATTTAACGGAAACAATGAAACACTGAAAAGAGAATAAAAGAGACAAAAAAAAATAAAATAAGAAAGATTAAGAAGAAATGGATAGAAAATTAAATGTAGATAAATGAAAAGGAAAGAACTTAAAATGATGAAGAAGAGCGATAGAGAATTAAGGATAAATCACAAGAATGGTACACAGTGTTTACAGAAAAATAACATTTAGTTTGAAAACAGACGGTTTGAAGAGATCAAAAAAAATATAGAAAATGACATCATTGCTAAAATAAAACTATATGAACTGGACTGTCAAATGCAAAGTTTGAAGCAGTCACATGTCCCTCTTCGTCCACTAAATATTCTGTGTTTTGCTAACCTACCCGAGTTTCTTTAAATTTGAAATAACGAAACTGGATAAATATGCAAATTCTTTGTTGTGACAATCAATCAGAAAGTACAGGATGTTTATCTCCACAGTTTTTCCATCAGGATTAATATCTGTAGAAATAAAAGGCAGTACAGTAGATGTAAAATGATACTGTAAACAATACATACATTTTCTGACTTAAATTCCTCCAGAAATAAGAAATCTGCAGATTTGTTTTCTTGTAGTTATTGGTAACAGTCATGTTACTTCCACTTGAATGTGAAAGTCTACTAGATTGGAAGATAAACATTAGATGCCATTTTGTAAAGAAGTGTAGTAACTCAAACATAATTGTATACTTTGTCAAATTACAGAAATGAATAGCAAATGTTTACTGCTTGGATTTACTCAATTTCTTCATTATAATTGCACAAAGTGCTTTGGAGATCTAGCCAGAAAAGAATAATATAGGACAAAGGAGATATTACTTCCAAAGAGACGACAGAGATGCAGAAGAACAGTACAATACTAACCTTGTTTAACAAAAGTTACTCCATTGAAACTGTACTTCTGAGCAATGCTATAAATGTCTAGATAAAGCCATATCTTAATGATATCACAGATGCAAATGAAGTTTTGATTGAGAAAATGAATGTATCTAATTAGAAAATTACTAAAACTTAAAGACAACTGCTTCTGAAAAATTCACATGCATCAATGAAGATTAGACAGCAACATATGCTCGCAACAGTCAAATACAGCCCAGAGAATCTATATAATCAAATTGATCCTTCCTAACAGCACAAGAAAAGAATAGCACCTTTGAAAATTCAAAGAAAACTTCAGTCAACTACAAGGATCCTGGTCTAAACACCTACAAATTGATTGATTTTCAACCTTTCTGTCTTACTCACTTTAGATGCATTGTTGCTACTTTGTTGTGACTGCCAAGAGTGGAAGAGACATGTAATCACGGCTATCATTTCAATCAAGATGGACACCTGTCACAGGGCTTTTGAATAAAATCAGTTACCAGGCAGGCATGGGCTGCTGAGATGAAACCCCAGTAGGCCCTCACTAAGTGTCCAATATGCACCAGAAATTTTTACCAGAAAGAGAGGACACCAGAGAACAACAAAGCTGCCACAGTTCTCAAAGTCGTCTATAGAAACACAGTTAGGCACTCAATAGTGACCATAAATACCATTTGTTCTAATAGTTAATCAAAGAGCACCATTTCTCGTCGGAAAACTTCAAACACAGTCTCCACCTGCACAAATACAGTGAATTAAAACCTTAATTTTGTATCACTGATTAAGAGGACATATCTACCACAACTCTAGTTCGATAAAGTAGTTCCTACTTTGTTAACAGGGGTAGGAGGGATACACCATACATGACGACTATTTGATTCCATCAGCCAGTCCTTATTTCGTTAACAATAACAAAGGAGTTGTTTCCATAAACCAGTTCTATCAAACATTCTCGACTTTGTTAGCAGTTTTGAAGAGGATGTGTCAGTTGTAACGACCAGTTATTTCTGTAAATCAGTCCTAACTTTTCAGTAGTGATGAAAATAGGAGAAAAGCACTGTTCTTGTAATATCAGTCTGCATTATGCACCAAGGTAAAATGTTTGATGAAATTCAAAGTATCGTTTTGGAAAAGAAATATTCATTTCCAAACATAATTTATTAATAAGGCATTGGTTCTGGTTTACTTGCGTTAACATCAATTTTAAGTCCAATGGCACATGTCGAATATTTACCTAGAATCTGAAAACAAGTGTTATTGTCATATCTGTATACTGGCATATAAACAAGATATAATAACATTTTCATCTATCAAACCATCATTCATGTCGACCTCCTATGTTAAATGGAAATTTCCCAGAAAATAAATGGAAAACATTAATGGTCTTCTCGTCATAAATTAATTGTAGAACACGTGAAGTGATTTATAATAATATACAAGAATTGTAAGAGAAGCATGTATGCGTGTTTTCTTATAAAAACACATTGGGCTATCTGCTAAGTCCACTGAGGGGAATCGAAATCCTGATTTTAGCATTTGTAATTCCGTAGACGTAAGAAGACAGACTTGGTGAAAAACAAACAATCAGTCTAACAAGACGACTGACTGTGTATGAGTTACATCAACCTTCAAGATTTTGTCACTACAGAAATGAACTTTCGAAGAAGCAAAGACAAGAACAAATAGTCCAACCGAATTAATATACTTCAGTAACAGTTATCTGGAATTTTGGAAATTGCTAATCAGAAAAATAAAACAAAATTTTGTCACCAGTGGCACTAAATGAAATACTTAATATTACAGATTATGTAATATTACCTAAATTTTCACAAAATTCTGGTTTATTTGTGCTAATGGATGACAACTTGACGGAGAAATAACAGCTTGTTGCATCTCTAAGTTTATCGACTGTAAATTAAACGTGTTTGAAGGCTTCGCTGGTATGTAATAAATAGACGTGACAATATTGGATCTCAAACAATTTCTAAAGTTTCAGAAGACGGCTTAGAGGTTTATAAAGCAGATTCATGTTCGTATCAGAAGCACGAAGTTATAAAGTAGAATCATATCTGTCTAGAATAGTAATGTTTCCTGTTTCAAAATACAGTAAAGTATAATTATGTCAAAGTATTTCTCCATTATTTCTAGTCTCTTAAACATAGTACAGCAGATTCTTCCTGTTTCAAAAGTTAATAGTTAACTTAGCTGCTAAGCCTACTTCTAGTCAGCTTCTTTCGGTATATTCAATAACTACTTGCTGAAGTCGAACGTGGTCTAGTAGTTGGCTTGCTCAGTCCGTAAACCCGTACAAACGCACTCCTGACTTTGGGGTCGTGGGAAGACGTCATCACAGTAATAATCAAATCACGCTGTATTATGTCACACTAAGGTTAGCAATGAGTTCTAGTAATTGCCTTTGTTTCGGTCTCTCAGCTCAAAATTAAGAACATATATATACGCATATAGCCCTTTGAAATACCTTGCGTGAAAATTCTGAACTAAATAAAACACAAACAATATTCACTACCGACCACAGCAACATTGAAACCTCTAATGTGATGAAATTTACTGGGGGAAAATTAATATAAAACAAAAGAAAGTTCGTTTGTTTTTAAACTAAAACTCTTTGAAGGGAAAAATGTAGTTCTGGTCCAAATGTTTATGATTTTGTATTTAGTTTGTCCATTTGTTTTTTGCGTAAAACTACACAATGCTCGTGCTCGTTTTAGTGCGGGAATCGAACCCCAATTATAATTATACGAATACACAGATTTACCCCTTACTCACTGCTAGGACGTTTATTTTTATCTCAAATGCTATGAATATTTGATTAAAGATTCACTATATTTGAATAAAAAGAACGTTATAATTATTACGTTTGTTTAATATTATGTAGTTAAATAACCATGCCACAATGAAACACAAAATCAACACTCATAGCAGACTAATTAGACCCATCACAAAAGTATATTTTCTGTTTATGTATATATAAAGACACGCTACTGCCATATTTTAGTGACCAGCTCATGTGTTTCAACTTTTCCAAATGTTCAAAGTCAGCTAACATAGATTGTGAGTAAGTAATACTAAGATTGGTGGTATATTAATGTCAGAATATTGGAACAGGGTATGTTTCGCATACTCATGTGAATGCAGGCCTATTCAATTTCTAATTGTTCCGTTTGATAGTTTTTTGAATTTCGCGCAAAACTGCTCGAGATCTCTTAGCCGTCCCTAATTTTAGTAGTGCAAGACTAGAGGGAGGCAGCTAGTTACCACCACGCACCGCCAACTCTTGGGCTATTCTTTTACCAACGAATAGTGGGATTGACAATCACATTATAACGCCCACGGCTGAAAGGACGAGCATGTTTGCTACAGGGAATTCGAACCCGCATTGGCCTTAATCCACCTGGCCATGCTGGGCCGTTAATCATTCGCGTTTATTTAATACACTTTCATAGTTACGTATTTCATTAGTTTCTTTTTTCTTTAATTCAGTTAAAACCACCAACTTTACTGTTAAGTTTCTTCGCAATAATATATAGTATAGGGTATGTCGAAGAAAATATAAAACACTCGTGATGATAACGGTTAGTCTGTGAAAACTTTAATTTTATATATTAAAGTTTTCATAAAAATTTATTATATATTAAATACATGAGCAGACTTGAGATATACAGATTCACAGGCTCGGCATGACCAAGCGTGTTAAGGCGTTCGACCAGCAATCCGAGGGTCGCGGTTCGAATCCCGGTCGCACCAAACATGCGTTTTCAGCCGTGGGGGCGTTATAATGTGACGGTCAATCCCACTATTCGTTGGTAAAAGAGTAGTAGAGTTGGCGGTGGGTGGTGATGACTAGCTGCCTTCCCTCTAGTCTTACGGCAAATTAGGGACGGCTAGCGCAGATGATCCTCGAAGGTAACTTTTGCGCGAAATTAAAAAA